>NW_018108795.1:14760-18263 GCF_000183805.2 Loa loa | reverse complement strand
CCAACCAAAGGACACTTTAACTATGCATTTTAGTGCTCTCTCATTTGGACCTCCCTCTTTCGTTCTTCAATTTTTCATTTTCATCCTCCGCTCTATTCCTATCACATCCTGTCTCCTATTTTATCACTTACTCTTCCATGTCTTTCTTAGCTTTACCATCTTTTTTCATTCATTAACAATTTCCTCTCTCATCTCTTTCAATGCATTCTTCTTTTTCTATTTAAAACTTTTTCTCTTCTATTTTGTTTCATTTCTTTCGTTTTCTTCCATTTTTTTTTTTTTTTTTCCTATTTTATGATCAAACATCGTTCTCAATTTATACTGTTCCAAAAGGGTTGGAAAAAAAAAAGAAAGAGAAAAGGAAAGAGAGAAAGGAAGAAAGAGAGAGAGGGGGAAAGAGAAAGAAAGAAAGAGATCGTTAGTGCTATTGGTGGATGGATTATTATTCATTGGAAGCTGATAGTTTACCTTTTTTTTTTTTCATCATTAAATACATTTTTTTTTCCTTTTAGTTAGCATTATTTGGAATTTAATTTAGAATTTAAATTTCATTAAATATTAATTTTATCAGTACTTAGTATTAATTTTTTTCTTGGAAGTTTCATTTCTTTTAAAATGGAACATAAAAGATTGATATTGTGTGTATGTGTGTGGGTGTATGTGTATGTGTATATGTGAGTGTGTGTGTGTATGTCTGTGTGTATGTGTATGTATATGCCTGCATGGACACGTATGGATGTGATATGTATGTATGTGTTATGTATATTGTGTGTGTGTGTATGTGTGTATCTGTGTGTGTGTATGTGTGCATGTATGTGTATGTGTGTACATGTATTTGTGTGCACGCGTGTGTACGTGCGTGCGTGCGCGTGTACGTGCGTGCGTGGGTGTGTATGTGTGTACATGTGTGTGTGTATGTGTATGTATATGTGTGTGTATGCGTGTGTATACGTATGCGTGAGTCTGTATGTGTATGTGGGTGTAGTATACGTGAAGTGTGTGTGCGTGTGTGTGGGCGTGTATGAGTGTGTGTGTGTGTGTGTGTGTGTGTGTGTGTGTGTGTGTACAGCTGTCAAATTCAATATCATATTTGAATCAATATATGATAATATGAATTCATATAGAACCAATTTGGGAAATTTGATTACAGGAATTATATTTTTTACATTTTTATCATAGTACATATTGTTAAACAATGCTTATTCATTTCGGTTTATGCAAAGAAAAAATGGGAGAAAATTGAATGAAATTGATAATTTTTAAAATAATACTACACTATTGATCTTTGTACTGTATTATTATGTTGATATATGTTAGCAAAATTTCAAATTTTTTAACTTAATTTTCATAAATTTCATATTTTAAATGTATGTACGATTATTCCTTTTCTTTTGATCTTTGATTTTTATCCAGCGTTTTTTTTTTTTTGCGTTTTTTATACGTATCGAATAGTTTAATTTTAATTATTTCAAAATATTCTAACCAATATTTGATTATCATTTCTTTCTTTTTAATTTCCTGCAGGTACTGTAGCAAAAGATAGAAAAAAAAAGGAAGGAAATTGGAACGAGCAGCTATTATTGCTCTGATATTTATTTCCTAAATTTTTTTTTTTTGCGGCGAAAAATTGACTGAATGGATTATCATAGGTAAAGAATTTTATGAAAATATTCCTGCCTGAATGATTTTACGCCACGAAGAAGCTGCTGTTCGATAAGAGAAGCAATCATCATCATCATCATCATCATCATCTATAAACTATTATCCTTAATATATACATGTATTCCTCAATTATATTTACGGGTCTGATAAATGATAAATTGGAAAGGTTATCATCATCACTATCATCATCATTATCATCATCATTACCATCATAAGCATATACAAAATATATTTGCTGCATATTTTCATAACGTAGTCTTATATGTTTGTTAAATTTGGGTAACTAATATGAACAGCTTATTATCATCGATGTCATCATCATCATCCTCATCATCATCATCATCATCAGCAACACCAGCAGCAGTAGTATCAGGAACAGGATCAGAAATGACACCATCATCACAGGACAATTATATGCAATGGAATATCTTCAAACTTTATGCTAAGGTATCAATAACTATCTTAACCTTTTATTCTCATTATCATTTTTGTCATATTTTACAAATATTTCATCATCTCTTTCTTTCTTTATTTTGTCATTATTGTTATTGTCATAATAAATTATATTTTATAATAACTCAAAATAATTGCTGTCAATTGTTGTTAGTCATTCCGGAGAAAAAAAAAAAAGTATTGCAAATATATTGTTGAAAAGATAATATTCATAATTATTCTTTGTTATTGTCATAATAAATTAATATTTGCTGATTAAATCGTGTGCAAACATGCAAACATGCAAGTATGCAAGCAAAGAAATATGTACTTATGTGTATGTTTGCGTGCATACTTGCATGTAATACTGTACCCCTGTAACCTTCAGTTTTTTCTTTTCATTAAAGTAAAGATAAAATATTTTGCAAACCGCAAAAAAAAGCTTTAGCAAATAGTAATGAAAGAGCACCGTAATTTATGTGTACTTGTATGTGTACTATATGTATATGTGTATGTGTATATATATATATATATATATATGTATATATATGTGTGCGTGTGTGTATGTGTGTATATGCATGTATGTGTGTAAATATGTATGTACAGACGTGTGTATGTGTGTATGTGTGTGCACATATGTACGTATATGTGTGTGTGTGTATGTGTGTATATGCATGTATGTGTGTAAATATGTATGTACAGACATATGTATGTGTGTATGTGTGTGCACATATGTACGTATGTATGTATGTATGTGTATATGAGTGTATATTGTATGCTGTGTAAATAATCATTATTAGTATATGCTATGAAAGTTTAAAAAAGAAAAAAAAATTTCTTCCTATACATTACATTTTTTTTCAACTCATAGAATTGATTGCTTGTTTTTTTTTTTTGTGCTTTCTTGCTATCATTATTATCACCACTATCATTATCATTGCTTTTATCTTATTATAATCATTGCCATTATTATCACCACGTAGTCATCATCATCATTATCACCACTATCATTATCATTGTTATCATCTTATTGTAATTATCATCATTATTATCACCACTATCATTATCTTTTTCTACCATTATTACTAACGTGGTTTAAAGAAAAAAAAAAAAAACTTCTCAAGCATTTAGTAGTTTAAAGGACTGCAAACATTGGCTTTATCATATTTCTAACTTCTTCTTCTCATTCCTTATTCCATTTTATTCATACTTTTACATGTCAATATTTTTATTACAATTTTTTTTTCCATGTTTTACATACGTATATATATATGTGTGTGTGTGTCCGTCTGTCCGTCTTTATTGTGTATGTGAGTCTGTCCGTCCGTTTGTATAGGTGTGTGTGTGTGTGTGTGTGTGTGTGTGTGCATGTAATTTTATACACATATATATATATATATAATGTGTGT
>NW_018108795.1:12076-14673 GCF_000183805.2 Loa loa | reverse complement strand
TTCATATGGGTGTACGTGTTTGTCTGTCCGTTTGTATAGGTGTGTGTGTGTACGTGTGTGTGTGTATTTATGTTTAAAATGTTCATAAGCAACACTTGACAAATTCATGTATAAATGTAAATGATAAAACAAAAAAAAAAATCAGTGTTATATTGTTTATTACATAAATTGAAATATTTCATTTTATATGATATGAAGAAATTTTTTCTTTCGGTATGTATTCCCCGTTTACTGGAAGATTTGGTATGGGAATAATTTAAATTTTTAATTAAATTGTAAAAGTAATTGTTACTTTCTTTTTGTTATTGTCTACTTTGTTTTTGTTCTTGTTTTTTGCTATATCAATTTAAAAAATAACTCATTTTTTTTTCCTTTAGAATTTCAAATTAGTTGTTAATGAAGTTTAGGATTTTCTTTTTTAATTTTTTTTTTTTTAATATTACGCAAAATATAATATTTGCAAAACTGATGATATTTTTTTTTTTTAGCTACAAATAGACTTTAATCATTTTCAATTTTTAGCTAGCAATAGCTTTTTCTTTTTTTTTAAATTAACAAAAAATTTAGAAAATTCCCAATTTTTATCCAACATCAGTTTTTATTGGTTTTTATTTCTTCAGTATTTAAAATTTGATTTTATTTCCTTGTAATTTGTTATGCATTAATTAAAATACCGTAATTAATGAAATATTAATCATTTGCCTTTTTTTTTTTTCACATTTAAACATTCAATATATCAATTATTTCATTTTCCTTTTTTTTCCTATTTTACCTTTAATAAATTTAATTTCTTCGACTATAGAATTTTTCTTTTTTTTTTCTTTGCTCATTCAAAATAATAAAATATTTCTTCGATGACTTTTTTTTTCATTTATTTTTACTCTTCCATTCATTTTTTAGTGTAATTCCTATTTTAGGATCGAATATGAATTATGCAAAATGTTTTAATTTCATTTTTTTATCATTTGTTTTGTTTTTTTTTTTTTGGTATTTCAATTTCAAATAAAATATCCATTTATCCTTTTTTTCCTTTTTGTTATAATTTTAAATATTAATCATTATCACTTTCCTTCTTTTTCTCTCTTTTTGCGATTAATATTATGAATTTTTATTTTATGTTATGTTAAACATTAAAAAATTCGAATTGGTTAAATCATATTGGATCATATAAATTTAAATTTGAATCCTATAACATTTGAACATTATTTCAGTTATAAATTTACCGTTTATCAATTCTTCCCAATCTATTCTCCTATCATATTTCCTATATTTCTTTTCTTTTTTTTTTTTAAATCATTATCATTTATCAAAAGCATGAAGTTTAATGAAAATTGAATTTTGCTTCCTTCCATGTTTCATTATTTCTCTTTTCCATGAACTGATATGAATCAAGAAATTATGCTTATTCATTCTTGATTTTACCTTTCATTTTCCGCTGATTAATAGATTTTTTTTTTCTTTTTTTGTCAGGAAATAAACTCATCAATATCGTTAATTAATGAAAATATGATAAAGTTTTTTTTTTCTTTTTTTTTTTTTCAAAGACATGAACTAATTTGAATTTTTACTAAAAAAAAAAAAAAAATCATTCCAAATGAAGTAAAATAAAATGAATAAATTGTTGTAATAAGGAGAAATTAAAATTATTTGACTGTACAATTATAATTGTTGAATTGAATATATCAATGTAATTATTAATTATTGTAGAAAATTAATTGATTTAAAGAATTTCCAAATTTCACAGAAATAATTTTGTTCCATTTAAGTAAATCGATGTTACTTACGTTTAATTTTAAAAAAGTATAAGAGAAATTTTATAGATTCTATTGAATACCAAAAATATACATTGTGAAAAAAATTGACATAGAAAATTTTTAACCTTTTTTTTTTTTCTTTAATTGTAGAATTGTCCTGATGTTGTACTTCATTTTTTTTTTTTTTAAATTTATTTACGGACTTATACTCTCACAAAAAAAAAAAAGGGTATCGTAAGTACAACCTTAGAAAAAAAGAAAGACATTATTAATATCCAGAAATTAGTCAGATGTAAAAAATAAAATTCAAAAAAGTATAATAAAAGTTTTATTCTTCTTCTTTTCATTAAGAATAGTAAATTTTAAGAATTAAAAAAAAAAAAAAAAAATTTTGCTAGTTTACAATTTGTTGAATTGGTGAAATTTTTAGATTTTTTAATCAATTTTAGATAAATATTTGAATAATTTAAATGTAAAATATATGATGTATATGTGTTGGGATAAACCCGAGAGAGAGATGGATTTCCCGGTATTTCTTAATAATTTGACTAATTTAGATTTACAGTTAATTTTGGGGAAATATTAGGATGATGTAAATGTAAAATGTATGATGTACATAAGTCGGAAGAAATGTAATTTCTGGTATTTCTTAATAATCTAATTAATTAAAAGGGCAGTGATGTTAAATTCAATTTTATAAATAATTTATTCATTTTTTCATGTTGAATATTTAAATTTTTTTTTTTTTTTTATCATTTGCATTGATAACAGAATACAAGTTTTTTCAAATTTACATTTAAATGCATGTTTGATAAAAATAAAAAAAAAAAGGTTTTGATATAG
>NW_018108795.1:3177-11574 GCF_000183805.2 Loa loa | reverse complement strand
AGAGAGAGAGAGAGAGAGAAAAGAAAAAGAAAAAAAAACGAATGTTTCTTCTATTTATCATTTGATAATAATTTTTCAGCAGCAAATGAATACACCAGATGATCCGGTAATTCATAGTCCGGGATCGATGCATAATGGACCAACAACAATAACACCAACAGTAGCAGCTACAGCAGGAGCAGTTATTTCTAATTCTGGTACAGAAATTTTATCGGGTGAAAATACAGTAACGACAGGTACGGGTACAGGTACTGGTAGTGGTACACTAGTTGGTGGACCAGCAACAACGGTAACAGCAGCTAATGCAGCAGTACGATGTAATGGTGGTTCCGGTATTACAGTAACGGTAGCTCCGGGTTCATTGCCGGCAGTTGCTGCAGGCAATCTTTTGCGATTATTGAAGGGTATATCAAATTACCAAACTTCAGTTTTTCCTTTTTTTTTTTTTTCTAGCTGTATATGCTTTTTTAGATTCATTCTTCAGATCAATTCAATTCCTTAGATTCATTCCTTAATTCTATTGCAATTAATGCTATAACAATTATCGCCTTAATTAATATCCTTCAAATTATTGCTTCCTTTTTTCTGGTTGCTAAATTTTTTGCAAATATTCCTTGTTTAAATTTATCTTAAATAGATCTTTTTAAGAATCATTCGAGTAAAATAATTTATTCATATTTGCATCTCTTCACTGAACATTTCCCACAATAATACATATCCATATGGCTGATATTCTAAGCATTATAATTATTATCAGCTTAGTTTTGATAAAGTTATGATTAAAAAAAAAAAAAAAACTCCCCGATATATTAATAAATTTCAAAACTTAATTTTTTAACTCTAATTTCTCTATTTCAAAAATTGTAAATAAATTGTATAATTTTTAACAGTTGTTTACATGTAAAAAAGATAGTGTATTTTGTAAAATTTAATTTTTTCTTTCTTTTTTTTTTAACATCATTTCATTAGATGAATTAATTTAATTTAACTGTAAAAAGATGCTAATTTATTTGCAGGTGGATTGTCTGGTGTAGGTTTAAATATGATGGATGATTTAACAATGAATACTGGTACTGTACGTCAAAGTGCTTCATCTAGTGGATGCTGTTCACCAAATATTGAAACTGGCGCTGATGTTTGTCTTTTAAGCAATTAGTTATTGTTAATATTAAAACTTTATCTTTATAAATTTTATAAATTTTAAAATTGTTACACTAAAAACTTTCACAATGTAACAGATTGGATTAATTAAAATTTAATGAAGAAATTGTTCAAAATTTAGAAAAAAAATTTAAGTTAAAATTTAAATTTAAATTGAGTTTGATAAAATTTAAATATTGATTAAAATTTATATTACTGCAACCTGATATTATCATTTGGTGGTAATGTCTTTTTCTTTCTTCTTTTTTTGTCAATTTAATAATGATATGTTATTATTAATTTTCATATATGTTCATGGAAAAATTGCAACAACACAATAAAATCCTAAGGAAACACGTTAGCTAGCATTTATCAATAAGAAGTTTGATAATTGTTTGAAATGTATTTCCAAATAAGACTATTTGAAATTGTGCAATTATCATTTCCTAATTTCAATTTGATAATTTTTAGGAAGCTCGACGTCGTCAAAAAACGTGTCGCGTATGTGGTGATCATGCAACGGGTTATAATTTTAATGTTATCACATGCGAATCATGTAAAGCTTTCTTCAGAAGGAATGCTCTAAGACCTAAGGTTAAATTTTTATCACTTACATCTCACAGTTGATCTTGAATTCGTTTATTTGCACGAATCGAATTATTAAATTACTGATATTGCTAGATAATCATTTGATAGTAAACTTAATGATCGTTGAAATTAATTATTCGTTTATCATTTCAGGAATTTAAATGTCCTTATTCGGATGACTGTGATATCAATTCGGTAAGCCGACGATTTTGCCAGAAATGCCGGCTACGGAAATGTTTTGCTGTAATGATTTATTACAATGAATTCTTTCAAAAAAAAAAAAAAAATAATCTTACTTGAAGCTTGACAACATTACGGAATAATTATTTCTAGCATAAAAAAATACAAAATTATTGAAAAGATAGTATTATGATAAATTTTTGTCCGTAATTATATTTATTTCTGAAATAATTTGAATTCTTTAAAAAATTATTGATGAAATTTTTTTCGGTTCATTACATTAAAACATTAAATTACTGAAAAGATAATTTTATGATAAATTAACATACAGAGTTATAATATTCTAAAAATTATTGATAAAATCATTTTTTTTCTCTTCAATTTATTAATTTATTAATTATTCATTTTATAGGTTGGTATGAAAAAAGAATGGATTTTAAATGAAGAACAATTAAGAAGGCGGAAGAATTCACGTTTAAATCATATGCAACAACAACAAAATCGTAATACAAATACAAATAATAGTGGTACAACAAATGCTATCACAAATACAAGAAAATTATCAACACCAATGAGTATTGCTACCTCGAATCAACCAACTAATACTACTTCATCATCGAGTACATCACGTACGCATACCTCACACCATTTTT
Source organism: Loa loa (assembly GCF_000183805.2). Taxonomy (NCBI): domain Eukaryota; kingdom Metazoa; phylum Nematoda; class Chromadorea; order Rhabditida; family Onchocercidae; genus Loa; species Loa loa. Next base: position 9,013 of record NW_018108795.1, on the reverse strand, counting down.
ATTTATCAATCATTGTACTTGTAATAAGATTCTTATCATCTAATATTTTAAAATCTGAATTTTGAATTCATCCATATTATATTGATAAAATGGATAAATTAGTAAAGATTTTTCTTTTTGATAAAATTTATATGAAGAAAAAAATAACAGAAAGTTTATTGAATTATTTGGGAATATCCAGAAATTAATTGTATAATATTTAATATATCTATAAGATAAAGATTTTGATCTATTATTTTTTGCTTTTTATAGTTTCTTTTTTTTCCTTTTTTAACATGATATCTTATAAAAATTCTTTTTGTAATTTTATACAACGTTATGCTAATTATAGCAATTATCTTTTTCTAAGTAACCTTTCCGTATGTTTTTCAAAATGACCTTTCCATGTAAAATTAAGTGAAATTGATCTGGGTATATTTAATTATTTAATTATTTGAAAACTTCATCGATTATATATTGATGATATTTTAAAAAATACATAATAATTGAAAAAGTATTTTCAGCAGCTATGTTTAGTACAGCTCAGATGATCCATCGCAGGGAATCAGATTCGACCCTTGTTAATCCATCTGTTGTTCATACGGTTTGCTGATTTGTCATTTTTTTTTTTTTTTTTTCCATCTTTTATCAGTTATTATTAGTCTATTAAAAAACTAGTTTTCGGACATCCGCGTTACATTTTAACAGTTTATCTGATGCTTTCGTTTGTATAAGTCAAAATGAAATGTTCATATCATTTTATACCAAAAACTGAATATGATTATTTCCAGGCTTAAATAGGTTAATTACATTTCAAATTTAGTATCGTTATATTATCATGTATATTATAAATAAATTAAAGAATTTCAATAAGCATTTTTTTTTTGCTAATTTATAATAACTTTGTTTCAGATGCTAAGTCCTACTAATTCAACAGTTTCACCCTCAGTGCTATCTTCCTCATCACCTGATTCACCTACACATAGTGCTCTAATTGGTCTACCTCAACTGGATACAAGCAGCGATGCTGTATGTTTTTTCCTTCAATATTAGCATTTACTTATGAAATTTCTTTAATACCATATATTTCACTATGGTTAAAAGCGCCTACTTTTGTTTATCCAAAAGCATCTATTTTGTTTACTTTTTACTTCTCTCATTCTTTCTCCCTATTCTACACACTCTTAAAAAAGAAAAAAAAAACTTAAAATTTTAAAAGATGACGAGAGAAGAACGAAAAAAAAAGCTCTTTGATAATCGATAAAGGTTATGAGTGAGTTAGCTCATTTACATATTCCTCACTTTATATCTTTTTGTTTTCTATCTCAGGTACTAGTTTTAGACTTAATTACTTGCTTGATTATTTATTTGATTACTGAATTAATTAGTAATCAAATTGATCACCTTGATTACTTCCACATCCTTTTCCTTTTAAATCTATCCACTTCCTACATATTTAATTTGCAAATTTAACTCATTTCCATTCATTTTTTTACTGCATATCATTTCTCTTTTTTAATAATTGGAATTGGTAAGGGATTTTTAAAAAAAAGAATTGTTTCATGTTGATTTTTATAGAGAAATTTGATAAATGATTTCAGTACGAATCAAATTTGATGCGTTTACAACGACAACAAGCAGCTGTAGCTGCTGGTGCAGCATATGCAAATTTACGACGAAATGGTTGTGGTACAGGAATGTTACCACCAAATTCAACATTATCATCATTAGCTCGGGCTAATGATGCTTTCTCACCAAAAGGTTCATTTAATAATTTCTCAAAATTCAGTTCAAAAAAAGCATCGAATTATATGATCATAAAAGGTATAATTGAAATTTAAATTTGAAATTGATACAAATCATTTCAAGAAAAAGAAAAATTAATGGAACCAAAGTCAGGAGAAATTCTTATTTGTTGTCTTTTAGAAATTTTGTTCAAAAATAAAGATTAATTAGTAAATGAAATTAATATTAGGTCCAGAACCACATGTAACAATGTCAATGGATGAATATCAAGCATTGGTAAAAGCAGCTAAAGCAGGTGGTGCTATGGTACCACCGGTTCCATCATCAAGCTCTGATCCATGTTCTTCTCAATCTATTTCCAATACATTGGATGATATCAAACGTAATATTTATTCACCAATTGAGCATGAAACATCAATGAACATTGGAAATAGTCATGGTATCATACGACCATCATTAATTCAATGCACACGTTAGTTGATTCTTTATCTATTTTTTTTTTTTTTTGTATATATTTCTGATAAACATATATTGATTGATAATTTTATCATATCTATATAGAGTGTTTGATTATATGATTTTTGACAAATTAAGGATGTAATTTTAACTGTAATATGTAATTTTTTTATTCTTAACATATCAATATAATAACAGGTAAAATGTAAATGGAAATATGTTAAAGTAAATGTAAAATTAAATGATAAACGTAGACAGCGAACGGAAATGGAAATGGATTTATGTAAAAAAATACAAAGTAAAAATACTTTATTTATAGTATTTGATATATGCTTTTGACTCTATAGGAATGCAATTTTAACATGTAATATGTAGTTTTTTCTTTTTTTTTCGTTCTTAACAGATCAATATAATATGTAAACGTAAACGTGAACATAAACATAAACAGAAATACGTAGACGTAAATGTAAATGGAAATATATGTAAGCATAAATGGAAATACGTAAACGTAAACGTAAACGGAAATATATAAACGTAAATGTAAACGAAAATATGTAAACGTAAATGGAAATACGTAAATGTAAATAAAAATTTTTATTCATTAAAAAATTTTAATATTTAAAATTAGTAACCTTTCAAAATTATCAAATTAAAATTAATAAAATTTCAGCGATCACAGATTATACAGAATTGAATGCAGCATCAGCTAATTTACCACGAGCAACATATAAATTAACACCGGATATGGATAAAAAAGTAAAATATATGCACGATACGATACACGATGAGCTGAATAATGATTCATCAAAATTGTGCACTGAACGTGAAACTTTGAAAGCTCGTTTTTACGTTCCTTTAAAGATTGAAGTCTTTTTTTTTCCTTCTTCTAAACCATTTTTTAAATTATCATTTTCAAAAGTTGTCGTTTTATTTTGACAGAAAATTTAATGCAACATGCTATTAATATTAACGGGCTTTTTGGTAACGTTCAGTTTTTTATGCATTAGATTAGACTAATATTAGCTTTTACTTTAGAAGATATTTTAGTTAATTCTTTAATCCATCTATTAATTAAAAGAGTTTATATTTCTTATCTAATTTCAAGTTCATAAATTAATTAGTTAGTTTTAAAATCATACTTCAAAATCATTTTCTTCTTTTAATATGCTAAAATCGTATGAATGAAGATGATTGTCTAATTTATCACTTCTTTTTCCAGCAAACAATTTATCATGAAGGTGATTCTCGACTTAATTACCAACTTAATTCAGCCGAACTTCGCGCATTGGATATTGTTAGTGTTTTCTTTGATATATTTTATTTATGAAATTTTCTAACTAAATGCAACTGACATGTTATCTTGTTATCTTCAACCTTTAACCTAAACTATTTCTTGATATGATATTAAAGGAATTGTTACGTTATATTGTCATCTTCAACCTTTGACCTAAACTACTTCTTGATATGATATTAAAGAAATTATTGGTTGAAATGTTTTGAAGAATTTGATAGGTTGAAAGCATTTATTATGAATGATTTTATTTTTATAGGTTCGAGATGCATTTGCTTGTATGAATGAACCAATTGAAGATCCACGAAAAGCGGCATATTTGAAGAAGACTGCTCATGATCCCACTGATATCCTTAATATCATTGATATCACAATGCGAAGATTGGTTAAAATGGCTAAGAAGTTACCAGCATTCAATGATCTATCACAAGATGGAAAATTTGCACTGCTAAAAGGTATATTATTACCAACTTTTATAGTATCTAGTAATTCGGTTTTACCATGGATAATTTTATAAGACATAAAATTATAAGTGATTTCAATCGGGAAAATGATAAACTAATAACTAACTTCCAAACTTTATGAATTCCATTGCAAGTTTGCTAGTAATCATTAACAGACGGAAAATAATCGTAAACTAAATTAAATAACCATAAACCTAAGTAGCTATAAACCGAAATAGCCTTAAATTTAAATCGAAATTATAAATCTGATTTTGCAAACTAACAAAAGCAGAAAGAAAAGATTTGTTAAAAACTTTCTCCTACTGCATATATTGCTTTCCTAAGAAAATGTTATGTTGATGAGAAATGATAAGAAGTTCAGTCTGATATAAATTAGGCTTTATTAAAAACCACAAGAGATTTATGTCTTTTTTTTTTTGCAGATTTTGATGTAGCAATATTTCATTCATTCCTCAATGATTTTTTTTTTTTAAATTAAGGTTGTCATAGATTTAAAACTTATCACCTATTGATAAATATTATTCATCCTATTTTAGGTGGAATGGTAGAAATGTTGACGATGCGTGGTGTAACACGTTTTGATATGGATCGGAAATGTTGGCGGACACCAGTTGTTCCTGAAGAAAGTAAGATATCATTGGAAATGTTTGATCAATTAAAGGAAGGTCTTCGTGATCGACAAAAAGACGGATTTTTAAAGTATGTTTTATTTCATTTAGCATGTTATAAAGAAGTAATTTACTATAATTATCCTCTTAAATATATGATAATAAAAGTTTTTGTTAATAATTATTGATAAAATGTTAAAGAATTGTTTGAAAAATTTGAAAAATATTATATCATTTAGATTTTGTGAATCGTTACATCCGGATCTTCGAAATAATGAGCTTGCTATTGATTTAATTGTTCTCATTCTGTTATTTGATCCAAATCGTGATGCGTTACTGGATCCGACTGATCGTATTACTGTTGTCAGGCATTGTCAAGAATATCAAGCTCTTTTGCATCGGTATGTACATATTGTTTTTTTTTTGTACTACTATTATTTGGAATCTTTTTAAATGATAGGAATATAATGTATTAATGATAATTATTATTACGATTAATCAATCATCTTTCCTTACTTCAAAATTTTTTACCATTCTGGAATTTATGCTAAATGTCAATATCTGGTCATTCAAACCGTTTCGGATTACTTAGTTATTCAGTCATTGATAAGTCGGTTCATCTAGTTTAGTTGTGAAAAGTACCGGAAAGAGTGATGTGTTTTGATAAGTTTGCTTAAGACTTCTGGAAATATCTACTATGGTGTTTCGCTATATTTTCGATACTATTTAACGAATTGCAACATTTAAGTGAGGAAATTGAAATAGTTTCAAAATGAGAGTTAACTGTTATATTAGCAAAGATTTTTTTGTATCGAAATTGAACACTGTGAACTTTGAACTTAAAATAATGAATTTATCAACTTTTTTAACAATTATTAATCTATTTAATTATTTAAATTATGAACTTATTTTAACTTTTCCAGTTATATGGAATCAATGTATGGTCATGAAGCTCATTTACGTTATGAACATTTACCGGAATCATTGAAAATTTTGAGGACGATTAGCCAGAATGCAGTAACTCTATTCCTGGGACGTGTTGATCCTAATCAATCTGAAGCACTTCCAAAAGAATTCTTCAAAACTACTTAGATATTAATGATTTGTGTGATATCAGTATGTGTATTGTATTGTATGGGTCATCCTCAAATACCTCATCCCAAGTCAAGGTTTTCTCCTTCTTTTAGATTCATTGATTAATTGGTTGATTAAATGATTGATTGATTGATTTTCTTTTTTTTTTTTTGTGTTACTATTATATCGGTATTATAGGAGAATCTATGCGTTCTTTT
>NW_018108795.1:0-1754 GCF_000183805.2 Loa loa | reverse complement strand
TTTTTTTGTCTCATTTAATTATTTGGTTTCTTTATTTTTTTGGTCTCATTTAATTATTTGGTTTTCTTTATTTTTGCACTTTTTTCAAAGGTATCACTTTTTTTAAAAAAAAGAAAAAAATTTACATCATAAACTATTTTGAATCAACAATCGCGGGTGATTTAACCTTATCGTTTCATTATCATTTGTTCATTATAATTATCAGTTAAAAAAAAGAAAAAAAAGAAAAAGGAAAAGGAAAAAAGAAAGGAAAGAAAGAAAAAAAGAAAAAAGGAAGGAAAGCCAAAAACAAATCACTGTCATTTTTATTGTCACATTTATTTCAGGTTATAGCATAAATAATTATCAGGATTTCGAGAATTTGTAAAAATTTTCCTGGAGTTTATGGTATTTTGTTGAAGTATTTGGAATTTTTTTTTTCCAAAAGAAAGAAATTAATTAGCAAATTTGATGAGGTGGAAGAGGGAATTTATGCGTGTATACGCACGGATGTGGATGTGTATATGTGTGTGTGCGTGTGTCCATGTCTGTGTATGTGTTTACTCGGAAGTGTACATGTGCCTCAGATGTCATTAATTGGAAACCCCATCAAGTCGCCAGTTTTTTTTTTTTTCCACATTATTTTAAAGTATTATCCAGCTGCCAATTAGTTAATGAATTAATTGCTATAAGTAATAGCCATTACTGGCCGCATGCCTATATATAATTCTACCGTAAAAATATCTTATACTTTAACAATGTTGTTTTGTTATATACATATATACATATATCGATTGACTGTTAAATCAATCAATCAAATTCATTAATTAATTCTTTCATATTTCATCAAATAAACCAGGCTTTCATCATTTGTCATAACGTTTAAGTTTTTTTTTTTTGGCATTAAATGCCAAAAATGTTACATTTTTTTTTTCTCCCAAATAAACATTTTGCTCTAATAAAACATTTCCTCGTTCATTTTTTTTTTTTTACACAGATCAGAATTGACAATATTTTAATATTTTACAATTATTGAGAAAATAAATACTAATTAATTAATTAACTAGCAGTAATTCAATTGTTTTAATTTTCAGCAATAAATGAAAGGATTGATTAAAAATTAATATATTATAAATTACAATAACGGGTAGCAATCAATCAATCATATAATCCTTGCTGATCATGATAATAATCGGAATGATAAATATCATTTTAAATTGATCACTTCATAATAACTATACATATAGAACTGATATTACAGTGTATCAATTTACAATGAAAAATATTTGCTAATTATAATGTTTATGAAGGATGTCGAGGTCAACATTAGCTGATGACCTATGCATAAGTTGACCTTTCATAAATTCATTGTATGCATTATCGCTTAACACTTTTACAATTATTCACAAATAATATTTTATTGTTTGTTTTTTCCATTCAATAAGTTTTATAGTATTTCGATTTCTGATATGTATTCATTTTGATCTCTCATTGAATGAATTCAAAAAATATATAAATTTGCGAACTGATTTTTTTTTCGCTATTTCGTCGCTATTCTGCAAATAAATCGCAAGTAAAGGTCATGGAGTGTTATTAGAATGAAAAAGGTCATGGATTGGATAACTAACTAAAGGGTGAAGGAGATTTATCGTGAATATATATTAAAAAAAAAATGTATATATATATATATATATATATAGTATATATATACGCGTTATACACATATTTGATTTGTACTAATTATTTTGCAAAAAAGAAAAAATGTAACTAAAAAA
>NW_018108794.1:24180-25025 GCF_000183805.2 Loa loa | reverse complement strand
AAAAAAAAAAAAATTATCAGTGATAACAAAATTTATCATTGATAATCATTTATTAGACCTCATTTTTTAATATTGACAAAAAACAAAAGAAAAAATGAAACAAAGAGTGAAATATTTGAAAGAAAGACAAAAAACTTGAAAAAATTTTTTAAAGAATTTTTTAAAATAAATTCTTTTATCCAAAAAATTAATTACATTTAATATCATTTCGTCGTTTTGAATTCAAAAATTTCCTAAAAAATATGTGCTATGATTTAACTTGTAAATTAATCAGCCAATCGATCAATCAAGTTAATTAATTAATCTAATTATCCATCAATTTTAAAATGATCTTCAGCAGGCAAATGGCTAGGTATTTCATAGTTTTCGCTAGTTTGTTTACTTCCATTAATGATTCTTTTTACTGATCGAATTGATTTTTATAAAATAAAAAAAAAAGAAATTTTTTCTCCAATCATTTTTGATTACTTTTTCTTTTTTTTTTAAACATTCCTTTATTTCGAATTATTTTATATTAATTTAATTTTTGCAATTAAAAAAGAATTTTTTTTTGAAGAATGAAAAAAAAACGAAATGAAACTTTAAATTAAGTATTTTTCAGTTTTGCTCTTTTTAAAAAGAAAAAAAAAAGAAGAGATGGCATGAAAAAGGAATGAAATTAAAATAATTCAACTCGATCAGATTAATATGTTTTTCACATTTCATTCGAATCTTTAATTAATTATTCATCAAGTTTGAATTTGTTTTAATAAAATAAAAAAAAATGTTTGCATTAATATGTATGTTTTCCTCCTTTTTTTTTTCTTTTTCATTTTTTTAATTTTATTTTATTTTTTTTTTTTTTT
>NW_018108794.1:19824-23558 GCF_000183805.2 Loa loa | reverse complement strand
TTTTATTTTTAATTTTATTATTTTTTTTTTTTTTTTTTTGTCCTCTTCTTTTTATTGTTTATTGTTGTCAATAGACCAATCTAATCTGTGATTTCACCTTTTCTTCTTTTTTTTTCTCCAATTTTAATTTTCTTTATCGTCTAACTTTTTTTCCCCCCCAATCTTTTCTTCCATCATTTTTCCTCATTATCTCCTATCATTTATTTTAATGAATAATGTGAAATGATTTCGCATAAGAGATTTAAAAAAGAAAAATTTTTTTTCTTTTTTTTTTTTAAATTGAATGATTAATTTACAGAGAAAAAAAAACGAAACTTTATGGAAGATTAAAATCAACAATAAATTTTAAAAATGATAATGATAGGAGAAAATAGGAGCAGATATGAAGAAGATAAGGATAATTTAATTAATAAAGGTAAGAATGATTAGATTAACAATGATAATAATTTAGTTATTGATAATAATAAAAGTAAGATTTTTGCGTAGTTCTTTTTAGTTTTTTAGTTTTTTTTTTTTTTGAAATTTTTTTTTTCCTTTCTAATTCCTCATTTAGAATCTAGTCGTTAAGGCCTGTTCACGTACCTGTCTACGCATACATATATGCGTATATTTCTTCATCATGTTCCGGTTATTACTAATTCATCCATATATAGTTTAAATTGATGATATCATGATTTTATGCGTCTATTTCGTTCCATTTCTTTCCTTTTTTCGTATCTTCTCTCTCTCTCTCTCTCTCTTGCTCTTAATTTTTGTAAATAAAGAATGAAAATTACAATGTTCATGCAATAAACTGAAAAAAAAAAAATGTTATAATACAAATTTTCAACTAGTTTTTTTTCCTTGTTTTGTTTTTTAATCCCTAATTAACCTTAATAGCATGCATAATTATGTCATATTAATGTACAAAATATTTTTCAAAAATTTTCATCCCTACAAATCATACCTGACTTACTTAATTAATAATTTAATTTTATTGTTATTAAATAAGACTATAATAGCTCAAAAATATTGAAATATTTTAACAAACATTACTAGTCGTTCATAGAGGAAGTAGGTCATACAATTTTTATATGATACTTCGATGGAATAGCACAAAAAAAAAAAAAAAAGCATTATTTGAATTTGTAATGAATAAAAGAATTGAAAGATACACTAAACAACAACATTTAATATCCTCTAAAAAAATTTATCTTTGATAAAAAAGGTTGAATTTCATAAAATCTAATTTCATTTTTATCAAAAACTATTTTGATCTGTTAAAATTACACTCATGCATATCTTGAATGTATCCATTGATATACTTTTGAACTCCTAAATTCCGGGATTTTTCTCATCACCACAATAAATTTTCAAGTAGCATTTAAAACTATCGTGTTAAAAATACTCATTTCCTGAAGATATTATCATATTTATATGTTGTGTTAGATGAAAAGAAAAAAAGAAATGAAGTGATAATTTTTCCTCCTATTTATACTTTATGTTTAGGTTAACAGTATTGCAATCAATAAAAATTTTTCGAAAGATAGGAAAACTATACAAAAATAACATCCGGAAAATGATGGAAAGACATAGACATTGGAAATATAAAATGATAACAATATCAACACTTCACTATGAATAATGTTTATTTTGATTTCAAGTGAAAATCACTTCCTGAACATAATGATGACAAATAAATTCACTAAGGACATGAAAACAAGTCATTGCTCTTTTCATGATTTGAAAGAAGAAATGAGAAAGTGACAATCTGATGGTGTCCCAAAATTTGACATATATGGCAAACTAATGGCAAATTTTCTCGTCTCTTTCATTTCTTTTTCCTATCTTTTGAATTGACCGAAAAGAGATGTCCCGGATAATCTCTTGTGTGGGGCTGAATTGTTAAGGAATGTAGAGAAATTGATGGGAGGAAGATGGAAGAGATCCGACATTCGGCATATACAATAAACAAAATAAAGAAACTGCTGTATGCATTTCCCTTCCAAATTTTAATGATTTTCTTTTTCTTTCTTTTTTTTTTTTATTCGAATCCATGTCTGTCAATTATGTTCGTTTCTGTCCACTTAGCGCCACACATCTGTTCATCTGCAATGGTACTTTAAATTTGAAAATTTTGTGTGCCATGCAGTAATATTAAATGCTTTTACACTTTCGACAACATATAAAATTGGAAAGAAATATTGCAATCAGTTGCCAACTTTCGTTAATTAAACTTAATTGCAAATGATTCAAAATTAGTCAATAAAATGGAAATTTAGGAAGGAGCAAATTGGTTCCACACGAATACAACAGCATAAGCACATCGAAGAAACATTTACGAGGCATTGCCTAGGGCAATTCGACTATTTATTCCCCAATCTTTCCCATTCTCATATTGCTTCCCTCTTTCATCTTCTATTATATTTCATTCAATATTCAGATATACGAGTTGACAAAAGCGATAGAGGGTAAAGTTAAGAAAAATGAATTCACTTGCTCGCTAAATAAATATAAGAAAAAGTTTCTCAAAGTTTCTCATGCAAATTCATTTTTGAATTTCAGCATTAAAATAGTTAAAATAAGAATAATAAGAATAACACGAGAAGGAAAAGCTAATTTTAGCTCAAAAGTGCAAATGAAAAAACTTAAATGAAATAAGGAATACAAATAAAATCAGGAAAAAAATACGAGGGATTTAAACTTTTATTGAATTAACTATCTTACATCTTTCCTTATCCTGAAATTAGTTCAAAAATACTGCAGTGACTCATTAATGAAATAAGCATTAAACTGGAGAATCTAAACGACAAGCAAACCGTTTTTGGTCGAGCTTACAACATTATACAACTATTGATTCGACCTGGAGTGTTATTTGTAAAGCCACGTTTATTGTAGTAAAGAGTAATGAAGTGATGAGACGAAATAACTGGAAGATAACAATAAAAATGCAAATCTTAGCAACTAACTTTTGGTAGCATATTTTGAAGGTGAATTTTTGGATACGGTGCAAATAAACTCAATTCGTAATTAGCAGTTTGCTGTGAATCGGCTCCATGTACCAAATTACGTGTATCAGAAAGTGCAAAACGAGCCCGCAATGATGAACTATTCTGCAACTGCAGTGTTCGCAACATTTTTGATGGCCCCATCAATGCACGCCATCGTTCAATTGCATTACCGGTTATACATCCAAGCTTCATTACTATCACTGGTCCACTGAATTCATGATATTTCAGATTAAAATATTTAACTGTTCCTTATAGTTGTCAAACCTGTGACGCCAACTACCAAATCAATCCAGTCAATCTATTCACTAGTTAATGTGGCTAACGGTACTTCATTAAGCATATCGAAAAGATTTTATCGCAAAGAAACATGCAATAGAATCTTCTTTAATATACTTGAAGTATCACCTTAATACGATAATATTCATCGACGATACTTATGCCAAATAAAAAAGATTACAAATCAAACTGAATGATCATAATTTCATCAATAGACAATAAAACTCATAAAGCATAATTTCATCAATAGACAATAAAACTCATAAAGTATTTTCAAACGTAGTACAATTGTTATCATTCATATGACACATTTCTGTGTTGATAAAGCTTGAATTTTCTTCCGTTGCAACATCATTTCGTCACATTCTAATTGCACTGAGAAAAATTGCTATTGCAAGAATCATTGTGTAAAATTGCATATTTGTTACTATTCAAACAAAAGTTTATTTTTTATTTTTTATCTTCTCT
>NW_018108794.1:16516-19804 GCF_000183805.2 Loa loa | reverse complement strand
CATAATTTCATCAAATAGACAATAAAACTCATAAAGCATTTTCAAACGTAGTACAATTGTTATCATTCATATGACACATTTCTGTGTTGATAAAGCTTGAATTTTCTTCCGCTGTAACATCATTTCGTCACATTCTAATTGCACTGTGAAAATTGCTATTGCAAGAATCATTGTGTAAATTGCATATTTGTTACTATTCAAACAAAAGTTTATTTTTTATTTTTTTATCTTCTCTTCTCTTATTTGCAGCCTCAACTTCCAACATTTTTCTAATTTTAAAAACTCACCTTATAATATGCTGAATGAGTCGATCATAGAAAAATTTTCCTGTAAAACAAATTGATTATAATGTATATGTACAAGAAAAAAAGACTATTCCCAGGAGAAAATATCGAAAAAAATCTTTTCTATCTTCTTTCTTGCTGTAATTAAATGAAAATGGGATTAAATCTAGTTGAAAAATATAACTATTTAGTATTTGAAAATGGTTAATTGAGTAATATGAGTAAGTTTAATCGAATTTAACTTTTTACTCAATTTCATCAAACTCCAAATATTAAGCCTTTAACTCCTCGCCTTCACAGCTTTTTGTTTGTTTTAATGGTACCTCTTACGTCATGTACCCACAACTACTGCTATAATTAAGCTTCTAACGTTTCGAGATATAAATTAAGAAATGCTATCCAAAGTCAGGACTGAGTACGAATGATGACATATAGAAAGTGGTTTGTTATGAAACTAATGAATTTAATGATACCTCTTAAATGCTAAAAGTAAAAAAAAAAACACTCGGATATAATGCGAAATAATAAAGATAAAATGAAGACATCATTCCTTATGAATTTTTAAATCAAGAAAAAAAAAAACTTAAGCCTACTCCAGCAAACGAAAAAAAAAAAGTGCAGAACAAAAACAGATGATCAGAACTGAAGTTGTAAGACGACAGACAAAATGGACTTTTGCAAAATGACATGGCTTTAATAATATGTAACACCAATGATTACTTTACTTTTTCAGAAAGCATTAACGTTGGCAATCAGTGACCGGTGAAACTTTAACTGGCTGTATGCATTATCTTTTCTTCGGTTTCTCCACAAATTTATCAATCAAGCCAACCAATAAGTTTCTTACTAACTGCCAATAATACTTCATCCCTAATCTTAAAAATATAAATGTAAGACTAGAAATTTTTGAGGTTAAGAAGATGTTGTTAAATCCAAAATGATACAAAATAGTGAAATTATCACTGTATGTATAATTTTGGTCATTTTCAAAGTATTTAGAAAGCAAAACTATGGTTGCCAAAATTTATGGCATAATTTGTGAATTTTTACATACTCTGTTTTAGCTTCAAGATTCGACGTTCAGAATTTTACCACATTAGATATTAAATCTCAACAATAATTATCAACAATTTCAGAATATAGAATCATTCTTCGTTCAGATTATCAGGATTCAATCTTCTGACGACTATTTATTCAATTCCATAATAATTCTTTCATTGTCTAAATCCTCTTTTATAAAATGATGGGAAAATTCCATCTAATTAATCATTAGTACTTTATTATTTCAATTTCTTAATGCCCCCTTCCAGCTTTTTGTTTAAACTATTTGCTAATATTATTCAATACATAATCATTAGTGATCATAAAACAGCTCACTTTCATGTACTGAATATAGTTTTTCCGCCACCTCTCTATTCATACATATTCTTTTCGCTCCTACAATTTCCAGGTTATTAGCCAAAATTTCATCCCAAATAACCTAAAGAAACATAAAATAAGTGCAATACAGGAATAATAAATATCCGGAAACGAATTTGTTTGACTCCCTCGTTGTTAAACTTTGTTAGAGTATGGATACATGTGTCTGTGCAGTTGAACTTTAAAACACAAAAAGCTTTGTTATTCTCCCTCACAAATCATATGACTGCAGTGACAATAATCCATTTTGTAAACTTTACAAGAACTGAAACCTGGATCAAAATATGCCACAACTTTTATTCAACAGGATTCCCGAAAACTTTACTTTCCTCAGTGATCAGTCAGTAATTTTGTAAAACGTTCAAATTTAAAAATAAACTAAAACACCTAAGTTAGCATTAAACCCTTTTTTCTTCGCCTAATTTGTTGAAACCAAAAAAGTATGAATTATTAATGAAGAGCGGAAAAAATGGAATTAACCTGATGTTTGAATATCTTATTGTCGACAAAGATGGAGAGAAAAAAGAAACCTTGGTAATATACGGTACTGCGACAGCTTCCGGTTTGATCATTGCAAAGGTCAATGAAAGCATTCTTTATCAGTTAAACTCTAACTTCGTCAATCGGAAACACTCCGGAAAAATACAGCTGGAACCCAATTCGAAAGGTAAGACCGGAAAACTTTTTGCTAGTACAACAGAACAAAACACACTGAATCCAATCTGTACATCAAAAACATAGCCCATTTTTAGCAAACATCTGGTCCAATTACACTGCCTGAAATTCTAATCCGTAATAAAATAGTAAAGCCACAAAACCTCCAAGACTTACGGAACGAAGAAAACCGAAGTACCAGGGTAGGTATTCCTTTCGACGATTTCACGGTCCGTGAATTATGAACTATCACACAGGATGGATAACAGCTGCTTATGATTAGAAGAAGCGAAAGTTAAAGTGGTTGGTTGTCCTGAACGAGTTCCTGAAGCAGTTTTGTAATTCCGGTGTATCTCAGTGTTTTCCGTTACTTGCCCACTTTGAGCATTTCTTGAGGTTTTTTTTTTTTCGTGCGAGATTAACTCAGCAACATTGCATTAGTGATTATGTGACACTGATCAAAGTAACACTTGCTCAGTGTGTACCGTACCGGAAATGATGCAGTATTTGTAAGCATACTTTCTCTTCTTCGTGTAAGACAACTCAAGAATTTGTCCCAGCAAGTCATATCTGTAATCGATTGTTACGATTATCACGAAATGACCACCAAATTATTATTATTATTCTTATTATTATTATCATTATTATCATTATTATTGTTATTGTTATTATTATTATTGTTGTTATTATTATTATTATTAGTATTATTATTATTACTATTATTATCATTATTACTATTATTATTATTATTACTATTATTATTATTATTATTACTACTATTACTATTATTGTTACTATTATTATTATTGTTATTATTATTATTATTATTATTGTTATTATTACTGTTATTATTATTATTATTATTATTATTATTATTATTATTATTATTATTATTATTATTATTATTATTATTATTATTATTATTATTATT
>NW_018108794.1:10469-16242 GCF_000183805.2 Loa loa | reverse complement strand
ATTATTACTGTTATTATTATTATTATTATTATTATTATTATTATTATTATTATTATTATTATTATTATTATTATTATTATTATTATTATTATTATTATTATTATTATTATTATTATTATTCTCAGAGTAGTATTATGCACTGGAATATTTCAGATATGACTTAGCAGAGCAATACTGTTGAATAACAAAGAAGCTAATGTCGTTGAGAATTTCAGGCAAATTAATTAGATGAATTTCCTCGAATTATTTTTACTTATTTTAGAACTTAAACGAAAGATGAAGTTTATTTTTACAGGTAAAGAATAATGTGTGATTATAGGTGGAATGGGTTTTGTGCTCCTTTGCACTGCTCATTTCATGAAATTACACTATTTTGAAATTGATTGTGGAAGACATTACCATTGTCAATCTATGAAACAGTACCAGGTTTGTTGATTTTACCACTTATATGCCTTTTTCAAGTTCTAAAAATTTTTTTGAATTTAAATTTCATTCTGTATGGTAATCGAACTACGGAGACGAATGATTTTTGCGGCAAAAAATTCTTCGTTATAAATGAGAAGGGAGGTGAATTGTTTTTGTGCTGATTTCTCCCTAATCATGTCCTATTAGTAATATGCCAAATTATGGAGATCACTAAGAGATATTATCAGTATAACCAGTGAGATACATTCAAAGTTTCTTGTTACATTTTAATTACATCAAAGATTCTGGATTATCGATGTTACGAGGGTTCCATAGCTTGAGAATTTGCGGTAATTGATGATGAGAAAAATGTTGTGATGCAAACAATTCGATGACAAATTTATTATGAAAAATGATAAAGCAGGAAGATGGCCGAAAAGGGCCTTTGAATGGATTAGGGTTGGAATGTGAAATAAATGAGCCACCAACAGCTAAGGTTGGAACACGCAAATGGCGATATCATCAAGGGCGGAATCAATTTTGGTGCGATGGTCGCATCATTATGGCACGACAAAGTTCCATTTTTCTCTTCACTTTGATGGTTATCACTGCAACGATGGGTCTATTTTTCGTCTTTGAGTTAGTTTTTTAGCTTCAGTTTTTGGCGTAACTGAGAGAGTAGAAAAGAGGAACAGTTACGAGAATATAAACCTTCAAAAAGCCTCGAAGGTACGCGGTGGGGAAGAAAAATGTTAATTTACTTTTTCACGATTTCTTGATTTTCCAAATAATTTTTTCCATCCTTGAGACAATATGTCATCTTTCAGTGCACTTTTAAATTCTGGAAAAAAATAATTGCATTGTGGTACTAATGAGATGTTTCATATCATAAATTGAAGACCTAGATTTTCGCTTGTGTCATATTTCTAATAATTACAAGTTATGTGAGTACATTACTAGAAGGACAATAACATAAGGAAGATTATAATACAGTAATATAGTAACTATAATACAGTAATTTCAATGCAACTGGGATGATTTCAGCAATGGGCTATGATTTACTATTTGTTGTTCATTCCATCAATTTTAATATGATAATATTACAGCGCACCGTATCTATTTTGGAACGTTTCACCGGCTGTTCCAATAATTGCGGGAATATTATTGTGCCTTGTGCTAGTTAATTTATTAAAAACATCATTTTCTGATCCGGGAATATTACCGAAGGCCACAAATTTGGAAGCTATTGAGATTGACCGACATAATGTTGCAGGTGATTCCCTCCATAATTTGCAAATATAGCAGCCTTCTTTTGATAATACTTAATTATTAGTTTTTGATGTATGTTTACTTAACGAACTTTATTCATTCTTATCATTTAGGTGATCCTAATCACTCACCCTTAACTGGCCTACGAAATGTCTATTCTAATTTTGTACAATTAGGTAATTTTGAATGGCATCATTTTATTGTTGATGATAATCCCGTCGCTTGACCTATTCCATTTCCAAATTTGTCTTGCACGAGATATATGAATTTGGCTGGGTTTCTTCTAACTGAATTATCGCTCCTCGAATATTAATAAGGAAATTAGATAAGGAATAATAAGGAAGTTTTGGTTTTGAATTACTAATGATGCGCGATCACAAACATTTTACTTTGTTCTGAAAGCTTTCTTCAGAAAGCAGTTATATGTCGGAAGGAGTGCGAGCACCACCACGAACCAAAGCAATACGCATTAACGGGCAACTTATCAAATTGAAATATTGCTTCACTTGTCGGTTATTTCGCCCACCGCGTTCTTCTCATTGTTCCGTATGCGACAACTGCATCTTAAACTTCGACCATCACTGTTAGTTCATCAGTGATTTTTTTTGCCCAAATAATTTTTTTTTTCATTTATTTTTTGTCCAAGATGCTTTCACGTCACTTCTATTTTAAAATATAAAGCAAGTGTCACATTAGTTGTAGACTGAGAGTATTGAGGGTAAAAATTAGCTGAATTTCTAAGTAGAGAATGCTTTACTGGAGTTTACTGAGAACTTTTAAAATCATCACGTTGGCATCTAAACAGTTTACATGATATTTTTGAGTTTAGAATTTTCACTGTTGGAAAAGTAATTCATTTTACAGGTCCATGGGTTGGCAATTGTATTGGAAAACGAAATTATCGTCACTTCTATTTTTTTATTGTATCACTCACTGTGCTGACGTTATTTATATTTGCATGTGTATGTCTTCATCTTGTCATTCGTAAGTGTTTAATCTACATACTTTTATCTTGTCATTCATGTTTTTGATAGCCCTGAGAAGATAAATTATTGATTGAAAAAGATAATTCAATGATCCTACAATTCCTGGGATGAGAAACTATGGCAGTCATTGGATGGAATTTCTTTACTTAACTGCTAGTTTCCTAATTCGTTTCCTAATCCCAATTTTTTCCTCCAAGAATATGGCTAGTACTTCCTCCAAGTGTACCTTGCTTTCCTTATTCGTTTTTAGCACTGTAACAACCGTGCGTCATGTTATCTTGTGACTGAATAATCAAAAGTTACATTTAGTTGTGTATCCTTTTATGTATAATTAGTCAAAAATCATCAAGGGGACTAAGAGCTTTCTTCTTCTTAGAATGCATGCATTGGTCGTGAGTCAGGTTGTCCAGGTTCTGTCTGTAACATTTGACTGTTTTTTTACGATAAATTATTTCGAAACAATGTACTGTTTTAACATTCACTCGTATTTAGTCAGACTTTGTGAGAGAAAAACATAGGTATTCCTGAATTTAGATACTTTGCATAATTAGAGCTATTTGCTTACTTCAGAATTTTTTCATGAATCCTCCGGATTACTTTTTTTTTATGGTTAACAGCATGCAAAAGTGTGTTTTATTTGTTGCAGTGTCACAAAGGGAGAATGCGTTCCTGGGGGCAGTAAGACAAAGTCCTGCATCGCTTATAATTGCTTTGGTATGTTTTTTCTCCATTTGGTCAATATTTGGTCTTTCCGGTTTCCACACATATCTCCTGTTAACGAATCAAACAACAAACGAAGATATCAAAGGAACATTTAATTCGAAACGATTACCACATATAAAAAATCCATATACTGCTGGTTCTGTATTTTCCAATTGCTTTCGAACACTATGTGCTCCTGAATCTCCCAGGTTTACAGTTTTCTTTACTTGATTTTGTTGTCAGAACTGCATTTTTTGCAAAATTTAATTTTCTTCATACTATAATGAAAATTGTTCAAAATGAAATCACCGTTCAAATGAAAATTATATAAGATGCTGGAAAGAAAAAAAAAAGGTATGAAAATGACGTATACAAGAAATTCATTTACCTTGGAAGGATTAGAGTAATTTTAAATTTGTTGGCAAATTTTGAGAACTATTCGCTATACCTTGAGAAATTCTAAAACTAAAAGAGGAACAAAAGACTTTATTAGGAGTTTAAACCAATTTTCCGTGAACCCTCTACGTGCATATGCTACTTTTTTCAGCTTAATTGATCGAAGAGGTATTGTTGAGCCTGAACCGACTGTGATAGTGAAGAACTATGGTGCAGCAAATGGCTTAGAGCTACGATCATACGAAATTGTTTTAGGGTGATTAATTTTTTTTATTTGTTGAGGATTTGGCTAAAGAGATATTTCCTACCATTTTCTTTTTTTCTTACCACTTCTTACATCTAACGATTATCCGCCTTCCTTTTTTATTCAGTCTTTTGATTGAAGGGAGGATTTCAGTTGGTTTGGAAGATGTTGATACGTTTGCTTATTTATGGTAAATTTAGTGATTTGTTAATAAAATAGGAAGCTTTTATTAAACAGGGAAATAAATCGGAAGTGTCCGTCAAAGAGGGAAAAACCTCATCTAGTACCATATTTCCTGCCAGAATGCAATGTACTGATTCTGACTTTGAAACTTATTCGAGACTTTTCCAACATTTTATCGCATTATTTCCTAATTGTTTAAAACGTATAGTTGTTCTAAATATTAATGTAAACCTTCGTCTCCCATCTCATTTATGACATGGAGAAGGAGAGAATTCACTTTCCTGACTTGTGCATAATGCTAATTTTGCGATCATAAAATAAGAAACATTCGTTTCAGAAAAGATTCGGCGCATAATTAACGTCTATGCCGCGCTTCTGTATATCAATGCTTTGCTACAAACTTCTTGGTGTTTTTGTTGATTTATTATGAAGCTAAATTCGCAGGCCATCTCAGAGCCTAAATTTCAAAGGAAATTTTTGCATTTACCAAGGAAAATAGGAGATTTCTACATTTTTCCAACTGATATTTCCCATGTTTTGTTTGTTATATTTTTCACTTCACTACGGGTTTCTTTAGATTCCTTAATGTGAATTTGGTTTTTAATACTGGATTGTTTAAGTATTTTTGGAGAGATTTACAGTGCCATTTTAAGGTGAAGTCAATTTTTTTTGCCAAATAAAAATCTTTGTTCATGCATTCCTTTACATACACAAATCTAACACTAATTTCATTGCGATTTATGAGAGATGACAACTAAATAGTGTCAGAAAATATATCCCGAAAATTACACACTAATCAAGAACATATCTCGATTTATAATTTGATAACTACGACTGTTTATTGAATGAAAAGAAACAAAACAATAGCAACCGGCTCTCTATAAGATTTATCTTGCTAACAGAGTAATCATTCTTTATTCCTTAACAGGGATTGGTATTCTTCACATGTGTTCCGGAAATTTATAGGGAAGGATTCCTTTAAAGATGACACACGTGTCACTTCACGTAACTTGCACGTAACTTACACGTAATGAGTAGAGTGGGAGGAGAATGAGAATGCGCCACCCTCTTAATGTAATATGCAAAATGTTCGCTATTTGTGCTTAAACCTTCATCATTTCATCTCAATACCTTACTCACTGATTATCAATGCATACAGAATGAGATGATAAACTGTTAACATAGGCGTTGTTGACGACAAATCAGCGAAGAAAGCATTTCGAGATAGGAGTGAACTAGAGAATGATACAATGAAAGAAAGTGTATGGGGCAAAGAGTGAGAGAGTAATTTTAATTTGGTATTACAAGATTTTTTTTTCCTCCCTTCTAATGTCACAATTGTTGTGGATTAATGAAATTCGGATAAAGGAATGATTGCTTCATTCTTTTCCAATTCGGAAGGAATTTTTAGGTTTCCGGAAGAGATTGCAAATTTTTAAAATAATAGGAGCTTCATTCTTTCCCAATCCGGAAGGAATTTTTAGGTTTCCGGAAGAGATTGCAAATTTTTAAAATAATAGGAGCTTCATTCTTTCCCAATCCGGAAGGAATTTTTAGGTTTCCGGAAGAGATTGCAAATTTTTAAAAT
>NW_018108794.1:2615-10336 GCF_000183805.2 Loa loa | reverse complement strand
CTTTCCCAATCCGGAAGGAATTTTTAGGTTTCCGGAAGAGATTGCAAATTTTTAAAATAATAGGAGCTTCATTCTTTCCCAATCCGGAAGGAATTTTTAGGTTTCCGGAAGAGATTGCAAATTTTTAAAATGATAGGAATCATTAATTTTATGTCGAAATTGTTTGCAAACATTTAGCCAATTAAATTTGGGAAAGTATATTTGGATTGTAAATATTTTGAATAGTTTCAAATGAATTTCAGAAAAGGAATTATGCTTAAATTCTGGTTTAGTTAAGTTTTTCGAAACTTTACCAATGTTTGTCACGTTATTTACTAATAACAAAAAAAAAAGAAATTGATGACGAACCTAAATTAATAATTTTAAATTTCTTTTTTTTTTTCTTTGAGGAAATAATGAAACAAATAATGCGATCGTATCGGATATTGTGGAATTTACAACAGCAGAGGAATATGCTTATCTTTACATCAGATACCATTATTCCTGCACTAACATTACCAACTACTAATGTACCATTAAGGGTTTGTTTTTTTTCCATTATTTGAAAATTTACGTTTCAATTTTCTTTTCTATACAAACTTCACATAACTTAGCATTTATTATGCTGCAAAAGTAATCCGTCTTAAGGAAGTAGATTTTTTTTCTTTTAAGATGTTTTAAGGTGAATTCCAGGTGATACACTTTAAATATGACGTTGTAAAATTATTGTTAGATACAGTTTATTTGTTTAATAAGCATAAAATTTTAAAAGCACGAAATTTCTGATCAAAAATTTATCGAAGTTAGCAGTTTTCTTGTTATTCTATTCACATTTTCGTGTTTTTCACTTCAGCTTGCTAATAAAGATAGGAAATTTTGATAGATGATTTGCTTTTAAATGAATGGAAATGCTTATTATACTCTGTTATTTATTCATTTTTTTTTTTTAAGCGGTCACTTCAATCAGTACGATATTTCTCACAACAAGGACAGCAACAATCAAGGCCTAGAAATTTTTTGAAAAATTTACTGGATAATATACGAGAAGAATTTGAAAAAAATAAGGAATTGCAGGTGAACTTTTTCTTCTCTTTGTCTTCCTTCACTTCGTTGGGATATATATGTCAAAATTTGAGATTAAAAAAAAAGCAGATCAAAGGCTAAAAATTGATAAAACCTCACGGAGATAATGCATTATTCTCAGCTTTCCATCATAGTATTATCATTTTTATCACCACTTATTATCATTGTCAGTTTACCATCAGTAATTAGATAGATGGTGTAGAGTGATAATAATTAAAAATACTAGCTTTCCGGTTTTTGCCATAAACAGGGAGATTTTTGTTACATCGAATAAGGATAAATAAGATGTATTTGCCTGACTTATTAACTGGCCATTTGTAAAAAATTATTTGCTGACATTATTGAACATTTCAGTTCAATCTACTATTTTTTTTTCCAGTTACTGGTTAAATCATCAATGCCTTCATTAAGTTTCTCATGTTTGTCATGAACTTACTTTTTCAGGAAAATAAGCGGCAATTGGATGAAAGATTGAAAAGTTTAAATGACAGCGAAGCTCTAAAAGAAGCCAGGAGGAAATTTGTGAGTTGTTTTTCACGCAATACTTTGTTTTGGTAGTTATTTTACGGAATATGTCATCATCCATGACGAATTCATGATTCTTTTTGTTTGCCATTTCAGTGAATAGATGACTAATAAAGTTTATTAAATATTTTAGGAATTAATCGAAAAAGAAACTTTGAAAAGTTCGCAAGTTATCCAAAACAAGGTCAGTGAAGTCCGTGACCACATATCAAAGGTAACTGTTTGATTTCCTTGGTTTTCCCCACTTTTCACTGAAAAAAATCGTACTGGTAATAAATTTCCTAATTCATAGGAGGTAAATAAATATATAAAGCTTAGCACAAAGGCATTTGAGAAGTAATTGTTAGTGGGTATTCTTTTCTTTATAAGATGCAGATAAAATAAAATTGTTTTTCCAAGAAAAATGTATTCTAAAAATTTGACTCCTATTGTATATAGATGGTAATGGAAGTGCAGAAAACAGAAGCAGGGAAAAAGCTTTCCTTGGCTGCAGACGAAGTATTGAAACAGGCGAAGATTGCTGCAGAAATGATCGAGAAAGCAGCAGAACAAGTTGGCGACAACCAATTGTATCAGAGCGTTAGTTCGGTAAGTACATTTAGTACATCATATATTCTTACATATTTTAATCCAAAAGACACAACATTAAGTACTTTCTTTTTTTTTCGGTAGACACAACGAGACATATATCTTGGAAGTTTCATAGAAGTGGAAAAATTGTTCTGAGTTTATAAATAGTGAGGATCAAACGGTGTGAATCTTTGAAAGATTTTTAGTATTTGAGTTTGAAATGATTGGTAGTTGGATTGTGAGCATTCTTGGAGATCAAAATTAAGACTTTCTGACATCTAACTGCAAGGAAAGCGCATTTTTTTTGAATCAGATATGAGTAGTTACTATAATATTTGTCACCAAATTGAGCTAATTTTGAAACTTTGCAGTCAGTGAAAGTGATCAAGGACGAAGTTGATAGTATTGTCGATGTACGGATGTATACTCGGCCAGGTTATATTCTTTTTGTTTAATAATTGATATCATGAAATCTAATTTTGTCTTTATGAGAACCTGGAAAATTCTACAAAGAAAAATGAAAAATCGACTGGTGCGATTTCAACTTTCAAAAAATGTTTCAGATCAGTTAAGAATGCGCTCTGCATCTTTTTCTACTTATACTGATCGGACTGTAGAAGCTAATCCGTAAGTACATTTTAATCAGTTAAAAAGATTATTAATACCAGTTGTCGTTTCTCGTGAGAATTGATTTGATTTGGAGCATCATTTCACGAATCTTGCTGCTGGAGTTCTTCGTATTCTTCCATATAAATGAAATGTCTTTTGGAGTAGCGAATTGCAGAATTTCCACAGAAGAAAATAACAGTTGCAACATCTTAGATTTTTTTTATATTATGAGATTTTTCCACGTTGAACGAGATAAAGTCTTTTGTATCTTTATGTCTTTTTTCATTGACCAAATTTCTTTTCACCAATATATCAAATATAACCAAATTTTTATAGAAGTGCAACTGGTGTAGAGCTTCATAAGGAATCGAAATGGTATGCCGGATGGAAAACTTTCTCCGAAAATAATGCCTATTATAACAGTATGTTTAATGTTTACTTGAATAGATTTTAATCTATTAAAATTTAAATTCCTGACGGAATGTTTTCAATCTAATATTTGCGGAGATCCAGCCATATTTTTATATATTTTTTCTTTTGCTAAAATTGAATTTGGCGGTACTACGGTTATTTGTCTGTCAAATGAATATTACAATTTTTGATTGATTTACAGCTATAAATATTTCATTCCAGAAATTTTGGACTGGAAAATGCGTCTGGATGAAAGTGATAATTTGGCGTTAAGAATGGTGCGGAGCTTTACTGACAAAGTTTCTTCACTACTCGGTATGTTCGTTTGGGTTCACTGGAATTGGTTAGTCTGGCATCTGATGTTGATGGAATGTGTATTTTTATGGTTTGATCCTATGCCGTGGAAACTGTTGCAACCTATGATTTTAAAAGTTTTCTGACAATATGTGTCGTTAGGAGATTTCGTTTGGATCAAACATTTCTTTAATTTGAATACTGTTAGATCGTGTCATATGAAATAGCCTTCTATATGTAATATTTGAAGAATTTTCAAATTAATACAATTCTTGTTCGAAATATTCCAAAGGACTTCATCTTCAGGTGGCCAGAGTGAAATATCAGAAGTACTTTCTGAAATCCAAAAAGTTGATCCGAATTTTGAAAAAATGAATGGTTACGTTTCTGCGAAAAAGAAATAATCCCGAACGTTTTGGAAGCATTTATTCGTGGTGATTTGAAAATTCTCAAAGATTGGTGTTACGAAAGAGTTTGTTTTTTTTACCTTTTCGAATATTTCATAAATTCCGCAGCTTTTTCTGTTTCATAGAATTGGTATAGTAGGTTGTTTTATAAAACATTAATTTTCAGGCCTATAATATTTTATCAACAATTGTCAATGAGTATAAAAAGGTCAACTTTAATACAGCAGACAGTCGCGTCATTGATATCGATAGGGTCGAGGTTCGTCATCATTTCCTTATAATTATCTTCATACTTTCATTACTTATTCATTTCAGTAGGTGCCTTCTTACCTGCTTTATGATTGTATATTAAATACAATTGTGCATTCTCGGATTTCAAATTTGAAAAAATATATAACAAATTTGCGTTTTAAAAGTGCTTTTACTGTGAATTTATAAATATGAAGGAAATTTGAGCTAAATTCCAAAATGATTCACAGCAGATGTTCATAAATCAATACGGGAATGATTTTCTATTGGCATTTGAAATATTTCAGCAGAAATCCTTATAAGTATTCTTTTTAATCGAAATTGTAATTTTGTATTTTAAAATATATTACAAAAAGTGTTTTAGATGGTTACTGGTAAAATGATGGAACACGGGCCAGTGATAATAATTACATTTCAAGCTTATATGGTAAATGTTGTAAGAAATATGGAGGGGAAAGTTGTCGAAGGTGATCCGGTGAGTTCTTTATTTTTATTGTTCTTTGAAGATGAAATGGAAATAATCTGCATTTCGTTCATTGCAAACCAGGATTTGTTATTAAAATATCACGAGAAGCTTAACTTTTGCATATTTGAATTATTTCATAGATAGTTATATAATATAGCTAACTGATTTGCGTAATTTTAATATGAACAGAAGTTATAATGTTTCAGGTTATTTCTAGCATTAAATAGTTTTATATTCTCCTGTAAGGCGTTTTATATTTTTCGTAGAATTGTTGTGTATTTTTTTATTTTAATTAATCAGTTTGGTATCATTTGAAATTTCAAAAAAAAAGAGCTTTAAAATGAAATTTTTAGAAAAGTCCAGTGCGTGTTCATCATGTATGGGTAATGTGTCGCGATATGGAGGAGTATAATCCAGCGGTGGCATGGAAAGTGCTTGAGGTACATATGCAGAAGGGTAATCTGGCTGTGTAATATAATTTTTTCTTTTTTGTTTTGATCTCTCACTTTGAGATATTTTTCATTTTCATCTGCTGAATTTACCAACGAGATTCTAAATTCCTGTTTCACGTTACACATACACGTACATGTGTTACATATCATAGAGCAATGCAATTGTGCCACTGTTTTTTATATCAGAGCGAAGGAATAGTTTCTACATAGGAAAATTTGAAATATGTTTCAAAGGAACATTAATTTCAACCAAAAGTATCATGCAAAATGTTATTGGGAGGTAGTTTTTAGAGTAAACATTTACTTATTTGCAGTGTTCATAATTATTTTTAATTTTGCATTCTTTTTTGATTGTTTTTTTCTTCTTTCCAAATGAAATTATTCTCGAAATTCTCGTTTATGATGAAGAATACTGCACCTCAAGATTTTAGCAGTGACGGGTTGAATACTTAAAACGGAAGAGTTATTGTTGAAAAATTTTTACGCATTATCACTGTTTGCATCTAATTGTAGTCAAAGTGGTAAAGTACTGGAATAGATTCCTCTATTTGCATCGAAATCCAGTATCCTGTTTTATTCTTCCTTTTTTTTTAATTCTTTTCTCATTCATCAATCCAATCATTTATTTTTGCTCAGAGAATTTTCTTTTCAATATTTGTATTGTTCGGTGTATCATTAATATTTGAGCGATTATTTGTTGTGAGCTTTTTTTTTTTCTTCACGGTTTCAAGGATTCGTCAAGAATGCAAAAGGTTTCCTGGATTCAAAATGCTATTAATTTAACAAGCATATCTTCATTTGATATTAAAATTTTTGGAGATTTTTTATAGCTATCAAAAAAAAAAAAAGAATGAACCAAATGAAAAATGAATTTATTGAAATCTTTTCAACATACTTCATTTCCTGACACAATTCCATATGATTGAATTGAAAGATTATTTTTATATTAGGTATCATAAGTAAGTCTTCGGCAGAAAATAAAGAGGTAATTATCACCGGTTTGTATCAAAAAATCAATCTTTATGAAACTTATAATGGCAATCATTTAAAATACTTTTTTTTCAGTTTTTTTCAACACATTTATCTGTAAAAATTATGCTTTTTTAAAGGAAGATAAATTATTGCTTTTAAATTTTTTTAGCTTTTCTTCATTTTGCAAATGTGATTTTGGTAAAAGCGTTGCTTTCGTTTTCTGCTATATTTTGATAAATATTTTCGAAATAATATTGGTTCTATTGCACTTTATTTGTACTGTTAAATGATTAGTTGTTATGATTTCATCGAATTCAATTTTTCAAAATATTTTTTTTTTTTAATTTTCTCAAAAATAAAAAATGTAATGTTATGGAAATGTAAAAAACTCTGTTAATTCTAACAAATAAATTCCTCTAATGTTATACAATTCGACAATATTCAATAAATAGAGATAAATATTAGGTGAGATGTTAGAATGTCAACATATCTTCAAAGTAACAATGTAAATTGTTTGTTTATAACTAATCATTAAAATATTTATTTGCTGAATGATTTATATTTTATATGATAAATTGAATCAAAGATTAATGATAATTTCTGCCGTAGAAATCATTTAATTTTTGTTTATCAATTAGAAACAAAAAAAAAAAAGTTAGTTTGATCGTAATTGTTGTTAGTACAATTTTTCAAATATCTTCTCTTCTTTTTTTAAAGAAAATAGCAAAAATTTGTTCATTTTATTTTTTTTTCTTTTTTTTGATTCGTCTTATTTTGTTAATTGTTAAAATTTTATTTGAAATGAATGAATCCTTCCATTATTATTTTTAATATAATAAATTTGAATATTACAAGTGTTAAAATAATGTGATATTTTTCGATGATGGAAATCGATCAGTCAATCAATTGATGGATTGATCGATTGATTGATTTAACTAGCAACAATTTTATTATCTTCATCATCTTTTATTTCACTATTATTTGGTATGAATTTTTTATTATGAATATATATATATTAAGAAAAAAAAAGATTCCATCAAAATTTTTTTACCATTATTGAATTGTTAATGTATTGTTTAGAAAATGTGTGATATAAGTTAAATGAAGGTTAAAAGGGAAATTATTTTTACCAATTAATTTAATAAAATTGTTTAAATTTAGTTTACGAAATGTTAACAATTCAACTTACGCAATGTCGAAATTCAGTATCATATTATCAAGTTACATGATATATCAAAAATCAACATTATATTATCAACTTACATGGTATCAAAAATCATCATCATTATTATCATCTTATATGATATCAAAAATCATTATCATATTATCAATGTATGTGATATCAAAAATCGTCATCATTATTATCATCTTATATGATATCAAAAATCATTATCATATTATCAATATATGTGATATCAAAAATCGTCATCATTATTATCATCTTATATGATATCAAAAATCATTATCATATTATCAATATATGTGATATCAAAAATCGTCATCATATTTTGAGAAAATGTCAATTTAATAGTGAAATTTGATTTTCTTTCTTTTTTTTGCAAAAAGAAATTGTTACAAAGAAATTTGACTCATAAGAAAGATAAATTTTTCGTCGTTGGATCAAAGATCGGAAAAGAACAAAAATGAGGTAAACATTTGTTATTCTTGTTATTTACAAAATTTTTAAAATACGAAATTTGTTGA
>NW_018108794.1:0-1780 GCF_000183805.2 Loa loa | reverse complement strand
AACATCAAATTTTCATTCTTTTTCTTATATTCTTCCTTTTTCTTTTCCTTTTTCCTTTTTTTTTTTTTTTTTAATTTCTATTTACTCATGTAAGAAATAATAATAATTTAAATGAAAAATTTAAATAGCGGAATGTCTTTTATCTATTTAAATGAAAAAATATCGGAATGCTTTTAATCTTTAATGTTTTAATTAATCAAAAATTATCGAAGAATAAATTGAAGCAAAAGAAAATTGATAAAAAATCATTTTAACTTAATTCAGTATATTTCTTTGGTAATAAAATTACTTTTTTTTCTTTTAACTTTTAGAACATTTCAAATTTTATTTTTTAAATGAAAAAAAAAAGATAAATATGAAAATTTATGCCAATTTTTCTTTTTCTTTTTTTTTTCATCAATCAATATTGATATCTTATACATACGAATAATTTAATTATTTTATCAATAATTCAAATATCTGATAATATCATATTACATAATGATATATGTATATATGTTAGGAATATATTTGGTCGAATATACTCTTTATTAATGAGGCGCAATTTTGAAAATTGCGCCCCATTAATAAATTTGAATAAATTATATGTGTAAATATTGTGCATAGAAATAATTGCCATAAATATGCTTCCAAAATTGTTAAATTCTTAAATAGGTATAATTGTTAAAATAGTAAATGCGGACAATAATGAACAAGTTTTATGTTTAGTCTGAATGAATGTTCAGTAATTAATTAATTAATTAATTAATTGATTAATTAATAAAAATGTTAAAATCCAGTTTATCTAATTTTTATTGTTGATTACAGTTTTTGCTCTTTAAACCTTTCCTCTTCATCATACCATTTATCACTTTTTCATCGTCTTCTTCTTTTAAATATTTTTCTAACTTTTATTGTTCCCTTAGCAAAAAAAATATGATATCAGTATCTATTTTAATAAAAGGTATGATATAATTATCATAAAGGATAGTTAATATCACTTTCTGTTATGATCATATCTTTTGTGATAACAAAATCATAATGAAAATTATGTATTTAATCAATCAAATAATTAAATAATGATGTAAAATGTGAGATTTTTTAATTGTCATATAAATGATATAAACAAGCTTATTTTTCAATTGCAAAAGATATTTTTAGCACTATTTACTCATATGTTTATAATGATAAAATAAATCTATGGCATATATTTAATCAATCAAATAATTAATTTTAATAGCGGACATTTTTATTAGTAATTAAATTATTTTATAAATAGACTAGAAAGGGCTTTTTTCTTTTTTTTTTTTAATTTATATGATCGATGTTAATGAGTAATTTTTGAAAGATATATGGTTTGAAAAAGTGATAATAATGCATTTCAAATAAATGATAGGTGATAAATTTTCCTTTTTTCTTTTTTTTTTCTAATCATTTGTTAAACAATCGAATGAAAAATAACAGCTGTTATGTTTATACTTTTTTAAAAAGATTTTGAACAAAATAGTTAACTCATTTTATATATTTTTATTTAATTATTTTAAAATTTTAACATTAATATTGGCTAAAAAATTATGTGGAAGAAAAAAAAATGAAAATTTTAATTGATAAATTAAGATAAATTAAGGAAATAATTTAACTTGTTGTAATTATCTTTTAGATATGAAATATAATTTTGATCAAA
This sequence comes from Loa loa, assembly GCF_000183805.2. Classification (NCBI taxonomy): domain Eukaryota; kingdom Metazoa; phylum Nematoda; class Chromadorea; order Rhabditida; family Onchocercidae; genus Loa; species Loa loa. The sequence continues at coordinate 117 of NW_018108794.1, read as the reverse complement.
AAAAAAAAAAAGATATTACTTCTTATTTGAATGGAAAATATCAATAGGTATGATCTAAGCAAATAACGCTGGTAATCTATCTGATATAAATGATAATAATTATCTGATATAAATGAT
>NW_018108793.1:22586-25100 GCF_000183805.2 Loa loa | reverse complement strand
ATTATTATTATTATTATTATTATTATTATTATTATTATTATTACTATCAATATTTCTATTATTATTATTATGATAAAATATCCCATCTAATATCATTTAAGATGGAAAAAAAACAATGACAAAATGAAATTTGATAACATCAATTAGTACAAACTATTTTTTAAGGAAATAACATTTTCATTCATTTTAAAAATCAAAGGAAAAAAAATGAAATGTACTTTGATCTTTGAAATGATCGAAAAAAAAAAAAAAAGAATAACAAATTTATGATACGAATTTACAATCCAAACAACAAATCTCTACTACTATTAAAATAGATACCATTGAAAATTTGAATTGAAAACTGGTCCTTCACTTTTTTTTCTTTTCCTTTTTACTTTTTATTTTATTTTATTATTTTCTGAATAAATTAAAGATACAAAAATTCGAATAATTTGAGTAAAAATTTAATTACATTGTTCATTACATATACAATATTATATTAGCATTTTAATGATGATAATCTACATTCACATACATTTACATACAAATATGTTCACATACATACACACTCATGTACACATATATACTTATATACACTCACATACATTTACCTGCAAATATAGTCACATAAACGTACACTCACATACATACATATACTTATATATTCATATGCATACAACACCGACAGTAGGAAGAGAAGCTCTCAGGTGATACTTTTTTTTTTTGTAGCTAAATGAAACAAGTCATTTCTGGTATGCACAGTATGTGTCTGTATTTCTGTGTGTGTGTGTGTGTGTATGTGTGTGCTTGTGTGTATGTGTGCATCTAACGTGTATGCACACGTACTCATACTTGTTTGTTTGATTTACTTACATTAAATAAGCTCCTTCAACGGGACAATCTTTCGTTAAAATAACCTGTTTTATGGATATGTATGTGGACGTGTGTTGGATATGTATGTGGGCGTATGTGTGGGTGTGTATGTGGGCGTACGTGTGGGTTTGTATGTGGGCGTATGTGTGGGTGTACAGCTTACTATAGAAAATAAAAGAAAACTGTATTGATATAGTGGAAAAATAAGATGAGATTCCCATTTGCTTTCTCAATCAGAAATCAATTCCTAATTTCGGTTAATTATATTTAAAATAACATAAAATGGAACAGAAGAAAAGAAATGATAATATCTTCAAGTGATGATAACGATAAAATCTAAATTATTGCATTATTTATGACTAGTAATTAATTATTTAATTAGAGAAATTAGAAAGAAAACTAAAAAGACATCTTTTTTTTCTTCCTTCGAAAAAAAATCAATTACGATTAATTACTTTTAAAAATAATATAAAATGGAACAACGAATTGAGAAAGAAGAAAAGAATTAAAAACAAAAAAATATATATATAAAGAAATTCAAATATTCGATCATTTGTTTCACTTTTCTTTCTTTTTTTCATTTCTTTTATTCAAAAAACATTTTATCCAATCAATTAATCATCTATTAATGTTAGTTTAGTCTGAAATTTCATAATAAAATTCATTTTTTTTTTTAGAAATTTTCTAAAATTAACCCGAAAATTTTCCACTCTAAAATTCGTTACAGCAAGAAAAAGCACAAAGATCAATAGCGTTGTCGTTTGTCGTTTAAGAGTGAATTTGAAAAAAAAAAAAAGAAGAAACTTATTTAAAGAAATGAACAATTTTAATTTATTAAAAGTAACTTTTCTCATTTATCCATATTTAAACAATAAAAATTAATTTTTTTTGAAAAATAAAAATAGAAAAAAAAAGAAAAGTAAAATAGCAACAAAAGTAATTTGTCTATTTTTAACAATAAAAAGGAGCAATTTTCTTGGAAAAGATTACACCTAAAAAAAAAAAATATTGAAAAAGAAAAAAAAAAAGGAAAAGGAAAAAGGAAAAAAGAAGAAAAGATTGGAAAAGTAAACGAAAAAGAATCGTTTTGACATCTCGAGAGAAACTTTTTCTTTTTTTTTTTCTTCGTTTCCTGCATTTTTTTACTTCTTCAAACTTAACTGAACATATCTACCAATTCGAATGGATCAACATCAATCCATCCATACTTCAACTTCTCATCATAATTGTTCGTTATTGAAACGCTCCGTGGCTAATCAAATAATATTATCATTGAAAGTTAGATTGAATTACAAAAGTTAGACTGAACTATTGACTTAAAGAAGTTAGACTAGACTAAGTTAGATTGAATTACAAAAGTTAAACTGAACTATTGACTTACAGAAGCTAGACTGGATTAAGTTAGATTGAATTACAAAAGTTAGATTGAGCTACGTTGAATTACAAAAGTTAGATTGAATTACGTTTAATTACAAGAGTTAGACTGAACTACAAAAGTTAGATCGAATTACAAAAGTTAGATTGGACTAAAAAGTTAAATTGAACTGCAAAAGTTAGGTTGAATTACAAAAGTTAAATTGAATTACAATATCATAAATACTAAATATATAAATATATATATACCTGGACCGAATAATTTCGGCATTTTTTTATTTAATT
>NW_018108793.1:20713-22116 GCF_000183805.2 Loa loa | reverse complement strand
TTAGATTGAATTACAAAAGTTAGATTGAATTACGTTTAATTACAAGAGTTAGACTGAACTACAAAAGTTAGATCGAATTACAAAAGTTAGATTGGACTATGAAAGTTAAATTGAATTGCAAAAGTTAGGTTGAGTTACAAAAGTTAAATTGAATTACAATATCATAAATACTAAATATATAAATATATATATATACCTGGACCGAATAATTTCGGCATTTTTTTTTTTTAATAATTTTCTATAATTTTTTTTTTTTTAGTAACTGCTAATTTTATAGCGATAATTCCTTTCTTTTTAAAAAAGAAAATCATTTCATCAAATTTAAAAAATCCATTTACAAAAAAATTCAGTTTCTTTCAAAGAAATTTACTTAAATTAATATTTTTTTTCCAACAAAGAAAAAGTTTCAAATAATTGAAATAAAGTGAAGAAGGAGAAAAAAAAATTGCGGTTAAATCATAAATTCAATATTACTTTTGGGAATTTTTCCAATTTTTGCCTAATTTGCAATCAATTTCGCAAAATTTCAAATTCAAGGTCAAATATATCAAAGTAGGAGGAAATAAATTTTTCTTTTTTTTTTTTTTTTTGGAAGAATTTTTGATCTCACAAAATTTTAAAATGTGAAAATTGATATAATAAAATTGAAATTTAAAATTTAAAATTAGCAATTAATTTAAAAGTTCAAATTTGATCATTTTAGAAAAAAATTTAACACGCAAAAAAAAACAAAGAAAAAAAAGGCATCAAATAATTGTATATTTATAGCTGTAATTTAACGAACAGTGAATCAATGATTTTACTTTTGTTTAAAGGATGACAGGATGAAATAGGTGACATTTTTTTTTATTTTAAATTTCATTCCTATTATTCATAGTTACCAATACCAGTTTATACTATCAATTCAATTAATATCATATGATAACTATCCTCCTTTTTGCCAAAAATTCAATTATTTTCTCATAATTTCATATTAATTTTTCTTTTTTATTTGGAAAAATTTCATTTTCTTCCTTTTATTCCTATTTTGAACAAATTAATTAATTAATTAATTAATATCACCACTACTACTATACTGTCGTTTTAAAGAAACAATATTGTTTGATAATAATAGCAATACGCTAGGAATATAATGATAAGAATAAAGGATATATAACAATTAAATGAGTAATTAATTATAGTATTTATATATTTACGCAAATATACTAATTTATCAAATACTTCGTTCTTTTTCCTTTTTTTTTTATTTTTTTACTAACAGATAAACATCCTACATTTAGTTTACTAATAATTTTGTAAATTTTAAATTAAAATTTCTTTTTTAAAATTTATTCATTTAATTGTTATAAATGAAATTAATAAGTTATAAAAATATCAATCATAACGATGAATTCAAATGAATA
>NW_018108793.1:18112-20213 GCF_000183805.2 Loa loa | reverse complement strand
ATAATGCTAGGAAGAATTGCAAACTTGAAACTTGAAAACAAAAAATGAATACTTAAATTTGAGAAATTAAAATTGAATTTTCTGGTCTTAAAAAAAAAGAAAAGCATAACACGGTGTAATATCTGTAATAATCTTCTTGAAAAAATGTCATTTAACATAACAATTAACTTTTGAATAACTTTAAATTTTTAAAATGAAATGTTAATAGTTATCAATCATATTGTAAAAAAAAAAAATAAATATTGATTTTTTTTTTTTTTGCTAAATTAATGACTATTCTAAATTTTCAAAAAGTAATTTAAAATTTCAAAATATATCCATTGCATTGATATTATGATAATATACTGATAATGCGCTGAGGTACAATGATTTTTTGCACTCCCTTGTTGAAAAAAAAAAGATAAAAAACTTTTTACTTTGGAAAATTACACTTTTTAAATTGGACAAATGCGCAAGCAATTAAAATTTAACAGGTGAAAAATTAATATTGATAATTTGAAACACTTTTTTTGCAGTATTATTCGAGATTTCATACAAAATCCGCAAATTTAAAAATAAATTTAAAATTTAAAACAAATTTGAAATTTTCATTAAACGTTGAACAGATAAAAAATATTTCGTTCAATGGTAAAGAAAAGATGCATTTGAGCATTCTGATGTATTTTTGTGAAAATAAATACATTTCAAAGTTTCATTACATTAATACAGTATACCCTAAGTTAGGTTACATTTATCGTTACTTAACCATTGACCCTAACGAGCTTCTAATTGCAATTTCAATGCAAGCTAATTATAAACATAGGCTACAATTAACCGAAATTGAAAAAAACGATAAGTTAATGCAATTTCACACAGTTTACTTTAATACAGATTAATACAGTACACTTGAACTGAATTGATACAGTATACTTGAATGGATACAGTATACCTGAATTTTTTTACTTATTAGGCTTCAAAGTGACTTTAACTTTCACACGGTAAGGAATAAGAATAACAACTACTGTATGGTTACTGTAAGATGATTGTTATCGAAAATTTAACGCTCATTAAATTGTGCTAGGATGGATACGGTAAAAAGATGAAGCATATCATAAGAACAGGTAAATAAATCGGCATTCAGCAGCGATCGCAGTGACATACCATGTTTATATCAAAATAAATATGACTGTCATGCTATGTTCATGTCAAAGTAAATATGACAAACAAATTGTTCAAAAATCATTTTTCAAAAAAAAAAAAAAAAATGAAAAATGTCATTGCTAACTGCGACAGTTAAGAATGAAGTTAAAATTTATCCAAATTGAAATAATTAAAAAAATTGATCCTAATTAAATTTCCATGGAATTATTAAAGTGGGAAAATTAATGATAAATGGAAGAGAATGATGGAATTAAAAAGAATAACTAAAACAATTCGCCGAATGATAACAAATATCAACTTTTGAGGTTAACAATAAACAAGAAAATTTTCGATTTAAATTTAATTTTACTCCCAAAGTTATTAATTTTATTAAAAACAATAAAAAATATTTGCAAATTTTAAAAATAAAACTAAATTGACCCTAATTTATAAGCACTTTTTTCTTTCCTCATTTATTAATTAATTTTATTCGTTAATGAGATACGTTTAAAAAAAAAAAGTCATTAAAAAAATGAAGACAAAATAATAATTTATCAGGAGTGTTATAATAATAAAGTGTTATATAATAAATCATTATCAATAATTTCTTAAATTTTTCAAAATTTCATTTATTCTATATTTCAGTGATAATTATCAGTTGTATGTTACTGATAAGCATAATTATATTGATCGATTACAAATTGAATAACAAAAAGATAAATTGAAATTGATTAGCATAACTTATTCTGAGGTTTGATTAATTTCAGCAAAATATCACAGATATGAGAGAATGTCAGAGGAGGAATGATTAATAGTAAAATTAGAAATTTACAAAATCATTACAATTCATTTTATTTCAAAACAAACATTTGTTCAATGTTGAATTATCCTCCCTTCGATCATTCCTTCAAAGAAATAGGAAGGACAACAGAGAGAGAGAGAGAGAGAGAGAGAGAGAGAGAGAGAGAGAGAGAGAGAGAGA
>NW_018108793.1:14653-17720 GCF_000183805.2 Loa loa | reverse complement strand
CTTATTATTGTACCAATACATGAGAAAACAAATAGATATCTTTGAGCTTATTGTTGTACCAATACATGAGAAAACAAATAGATATCTTTGAGCTTATTGTTGTACCAATACATGAGAAAACAAATAGATATCTTTGAGTATATTGTTATAGCAATGTATGAAAACAAATAGATATCTTTAAGCATATTGTTATAGCAATGTATGAAAACAAATAGATATCTTTGAGCTTATTATCACAGCAATAAGATAAATGGATATTTTTGAACTTATTGTTTTAGCAATATATGAAGCAATATATCTATTTGTCAATAGATATCATTGAGCTTATTGTTATAGTAATACATGAAAACATCTTCAATCAAATGTAATAGAGATAATTAAATTAAAGGAATTCGAGAAATGAGATGATAGTTTAACACGGTTGTAACGATGTCTCGTAAAAATGTAATCGAAATTTGCGCACTCTAAAATTGCTTGTATTAAGGTGAAACATTTTCAGAATTGAACTGCAATTTGGAGGAAGAAAGTCCGGGAGAGGGCGGTCGGAGGAAACCGGAAAAAAAAAAGCAGTAGAAAAATAGGAAAACTCGACAGGTATGGTAAATGAAAGAGGAAAGAAGTTAGATGAAATATTTATTATTACTTGTTTAAAATTCGAAATTTTAACTTCGAAATGCTACATGCATCCATTCATCCGTATATAGTAATACCATATTTTCCGGAACAGGAAATTTAAAAGATGTACGGAAATTATTCCGATAACCAATGCAAATTATATTAAAAAAGGTTTTGAATGTCTTTCAAGATTTTTAGTGTTTGTTATTGGCCAAAATGAATTGTAAAAATTGAGAATATGAATTACACGATTAATTAATTAGTGGCCAATTAATTAAGCTTTTGCAAGTTTATTGCGGAAGTTATTTCAGATGAGGATAGAATGTGTGTGTGTGTGTGTGTGTGTGCGTGTGTATGTATGCGTATGTATATATATATACATATATATGGTTGCTAATATTACAACTTACACGTATGCTAAGGAAAACGAAGGAGAAATAACAGTCACAATGATGATGACAATGACAATGACATTGACAATGATAATGACAACAATAATGAAAACGAAAGCATTTCCCTTCCAAGAAAAAAGGAACCAAAAAAAAAAAATTGTTCAACAATTTAATTATTGCTATTCAAGTAAGCTAACATGCTTTTGCATAAAATGTGCTAAAAAAAAAACGAAAAAAAAAAGAAATGCAACCCTTTTAAAAAGAAAATTGCATTATTTCAACCATTTTTTGTTGAAAATATTCAAACATAAATGATTCTTTTAATGGAAAAAAAAAGAAACAAACTATCGAAATTACGCATTTGAGTAAATGTCAAGGATAAAGATGAAATTTGAATAATACTAAATATGAAATATGAAATTCGAATGTGAAATTTAAATATGAAATTGAGTAAGGAATTTGAAATTTGAACAATAAGAAATGGAAAATCGAAAATATTTTGAATTAACAGAAAAATTTTGATTTACAAATTTTTTTCCAAAAAAAAAAAAATCGAAATAATTTAAATATTGCGATTTTATAAGAAAATGATTTTCTATTTTATTTTTATTTTTTAAAGAAAAAAAAATTTTATTTCCTTCTTGCTTTTTTTTTTTTTTATTTTTAAACTATGATATTTCAGGAATTTTGTTTTAGAATGAAAGCAATTGAAAGGCAATTGAAATTTCGAAAAAAATACATTTAATAGCAAAATTTTATAAATGAGAATTTAAAATTCTATCATTATCATCAATATTATTCAACAATGTTGTAAACATATGCTAACGAATTATCAGGAACGATGGATATTTTTTGAGTTAATAATTTAATTTCAGGTCTACTTAATCAAGCTAAAGATCCATTTTAGGATAAAAACTTCAATCATATAAAATTGTTATATCGTTTGGATTAAAAGAAGAGGGAGAGGGAGAGAGAGAGAGAGAGAGAAAGAGAGACGGAGGAAGAGGAAGAAAGACGATATTAAAGAAAGATAAGTTTATATATATACTAAAGAAAGATAAGTTTAAATTTTAAAAATTTGCAATAAGAAAAAGATTTGAATAAAACGGAGAAGGATAGAAGAAGAGAAATTTGTCATAAATTTTGTTTAGCTAATATATGTAAGCAAGCATGAAAAGCATTAAAGCACTCAACAGCTGTTTCTGTTTCTTCGACAAAAACGCAAAAACGCCACAAATACTAACCAAACAACGCAATGGAATTTTCATTGAAAGTTGACGTCAATAAGAGCAAAATGGACCGATGTAATGCATAAAAACAAATTAACAAATAAATAAACAAATAAATAAGCAAACAAATGGTTAAATAAATAAATCAACAAATAAACAAAAATAAATAAACAAGCAAGCAAGCAAGTAAACATACATATAAACAAATAAGCAAATGAATAAACGAACGAGTAAGTAAACAAATGAATGAACACATAAACGAATAAATAAACAAATGAGTAAATCAACAAGTGAATAAACAAACGAGTAAATAAATAAGCGAAGATATAAATAAGCAAATAAATAAACAAATAAACAAGTAAATGAATAAATGAACAAACAAATAAAACATCAACATACGAATGAATTAAACACACAAATACATGAATAAACAAATAAATAAACGAATAAAACAAGTAAACATACGTATAAGTAAACAAGTAAATAAATAAATAAACAAATAAATAAACAAGTAAACCAATAGATAAATAGACAAACTAGCAAATAAGTAAACGGAAGAATAAATGAACGAACAAAATAATGAACAAATAGATAAATAAATAAATAAACAAAGAGAAGAAAAATAAATACAAATGGATTAGAACCAGAAATTTAATTTTGGATAAATTTGTAAATAAATTAAGATATTATAACTTCAAAGTTTGTAAAAAAAAAAATAAAAAGCAAAATATATTACAAAATAATGCGAACATTTAGTATTCCAACATCAGTTATAAAAAGTGTTAATTATCAATGTAAGTTATGAAAAGTTTTTAAATGTTTAACAAAAAG
>NW_018108793.1:8938-13665 GCF_000183805.2 Loa loa | reverse complement strand
ACGACAAAAAGAACGACAACAACACAAACAACGAACAACAACAACAACAACAACAAACAACAACAAACAACGACAAAAATGATAACAACAACAACAACAACATTTCAAGTTTTATTGTAATGTCAATCGATTAAATATAATTTATAAAACATATGCAGTGAAAAATTCTTCCGTATCATAAAAATGTTGCATATTTGTATTGAAACATTTGGGAGGTAATTTGAGAATAGAGATAATATCACGGATGTTTACATCAAAAGTATCTTTTTCTTCTTACATAATGAATGGACATTATAACTAACTGGTAGGATACGGATGAATTATCTTAAGAATTATCATATCGATTGATTATTGAATTTCACTAATTTGCAATTATATCGCAATAAATAATCATAAGCTAATAATCATTGTCATATCATATTCCATAACAAGGAAAGAGAGAGAGAAGGAGAGAGAGAGAGAGAGAGAGAAAGATTAGAATGATAATGTTTGGAGATGTAATGAAACGATGCTCTTTGACTATTTCCATGCTTATATTTGTGGAAGTAAAATGTATCATTATTGGTTTATTTCAATGATTCATTTAATTTTATACTCAAATATCGAATTGATAATATGTGACATTTTAGGTGACACATTTTGTCATTTCCAAATTTATCTTAGATCATTTAAAAAAGTATAATATTGAAGAGTGTTAAAAATTTTTTTTTTTCTGATAATTATCACTATACAAGGATAAGCTTGCAACCTATTTAAAACAATTGATGCAGATTGAACTTATCAGTAATGTTATCACTAAACTACTACTAAGGTAATCAAGTTTATATGAAAGAGATGGGAATGAGAAATAAATGGAACAATGGCATTTGATAGTATTTGAAATTACTTAAACTGATAAAATGAGTGAAATGGAAAATTGATAACATTTAATTTCCTATTTCTATTTATGATTTGAGTATAAAATTTAATTTAAATTTCATCTTAAATAACATTCATTTTATGCTTTTATTTTATCTTTCTCAGAAATATGTAAAATAAATACATTCAGAACTTCGTTTTCCTTTTTTTTTCTTTTTTTTAGTGACGATATTTGAAATTAAGGAGAAAGTGATGATTGCAACATTGTTGGAATAATAAATAGAATTAAAAGAGCAATGGCCTATCAAATCGAAAATTTCCATTTAAATAAAATTTCATAAATCTGTTGAATTTCAATTTTATTACTTGCAGAAAATTACCCATTAAAAAAGATTAAGTAATTATTGATTAATTATTGATCAGGTAATTAGAAAATTACTTATCAATCAATTTCTTGTTTTTTTTTTTGTGATAAATAGCATAAAGAGTGGTAATTCTTCTCAAACTTATTTAAATTCCTTTCACAATCTTCATTGTCTAATCTCAACTTTGACGAAAAATTTCAACATTTAATTTTTCGGCTAAGGTCAAGTTAAGGTCACGAAATGGCTAAGGTCAAGCAAAGATCACGAAAAATGTGTAAAACAATTTGAGAGTAACCATATCGAAAAGAAAAGAAAGAAATATCAAAATTCAAATTTAGAAAAGATATAATCTCATCTAATACAAAGTGTAAAAAATCTTTAGAAGCCTCATGAACAACCAAGCTATCAAAATGATGACTTTTGTCACCAATATGATTTCATCTAATATCGTGTAAAGGAAGCAAAGCAAGGACATTATGAATCACTTTCAGGTGACAATTAACAGATGACAGCAGCTATTCGTTATCAAATTAGGATTAGATTATTGTAATATTATATCAGCTGAATAATCAAAAATATTAATTAAAACAATCTTAAAAAAGGAGACAATTGCTTTATTTATATAAAATAATAAATCATTTTCAATGAAATCAAATCATTTTGTAAAATAAGTTAAGGCAGGGCATTATAGTTTAGCCAAAAATTAAGGTAAATAGGATCGAATGTAAATATATGGACAAAAATTAAGTAAATAAGTAATGAAGTAATTGAGTAAATAAAAATAAAGTAATTGATAATAAAATAATAAAGTAATTGAGTAAATTAATTAAGTAAACATGTAAACAAACAAATAAATAAATGATCGCTTATTTAAAAAATAATTTATTTTGTTAAAATAAAAAATTTAAGATTCACTAACTATTTACTTACTGGCTAGCCTAATGTCCATTATTTAAATGGACAAACAAGTAAGCAAATACTAATTAAGTAAACAAATAGTCTCTCTTTTTTTTTGAAATAAATGACTCATTAGCTAAATAAAACAAATTTAAAATTCATTGACTACTTCAGTCTATCATTCAAAGCACTTAAAAGAACAATGATAATAATAGCGGGTGACAATGATGACAATACTGTCATTGTCAGCTGTGGTAATGTATTTATATATCAAGTATTGTGTATGTACATATGTGTACACACATTCACAAACACACAGACAGACGGACACACGCACACACACACACACACATATGCACAGACAGACGGATAGATAATGAAGAACAATAGAATGGATAGACAGTGATTGCTAAGGGGCGAAGGTGATGACAATAATGGTGACAATGGCTAAAGCATTTCGCGAAAATCAGTGAGATGTTGTTCAGTCTAATCGGGTTTTACTGATCTTTCTTAATGTTTGTATATTTGTCTGTCCTATTACTATTATTATCGTATATGTGTGTATGTGTATGTATGTATGTGGTATATGTATGTGTATGTATGTGTGTGTATGTATGTATGTGAGTCTGAGTGTACTGAAATAATCGACATTGTTGTTATTTTAGTTTCAAATTTCAATCGGTATAATTTTAAATAAATATTGGAAAAGTGAAATTTTAACGAAATAAAATGAGAATAATAAAAAGATAATGAGAGAAGATAGCGGTAGTGGTAGAATAGCTATGATTTTAAATAGAGCTAGCTTAAAGATATCATCTAACTTTGTCTCTTAAGATAGATTGATGATGAAGCATTTGCTATTCTCCTCTTCCCTTTTTCCTCTTTCCTCTTCCCTCTTCCTCTTCCTCTTCCTTTTCCTCCTTCTCCTCCTTCTTCCATTTCCTTTTCATCTCATTTTCCACTTATGTTACATTTATTACTGCTTATCCTGTTGAGGCAATAAACTGACAATTGATGATATGTGATTGTTATAGGAATGAAGAATATGCAGCAATGATAGTAATTGTGGTAATAATAATGATGATGATAGTGGTAGTTGTGATGATGTTGATGATGATGATGATGTTGATGATGTTGATGTTGATGTTGATAATGATGATGATGATGATCATTATAGTGGTTCAAAAGTAAAGTTTTTTAAATTCTATAAAGATGAGAAATTTTTTCGGCTATAATCATTAGTTTAATTCCCTTGATGCATTAAGGAGGCATTCATCACTTTTCCCATTTGTAACTTTTATCTTTTCTTTTTCCTCTTTTGCTCTTTCAAAAATTTTTAGTTTTTTTTTTTTTTTTTAACAATAAAATCTGAGTGATTTTTAGGATAATAAAATTATTGCTTAATTCGGGGAGGAAAAAAAAAAGAAAGAAAGAAAAAACAAAAATATTTTTTCTTTTGAAGGTTTTTTTTTTCCTCGAAATTTAAATTAATTCTCAAAGAAAATTAAAAAAAGATATGGGAAATTGTCGAATTGTTGAATATCAGAAATATTTGCATTCTTTTTCTTTCTTTCTTTTCTTTTTCCTCCATTAAATTATTTTACCGTTTTTCATTTACTTTCAAAATCATTAAATTCATCATCTATTTTTCATCATGGTACTGTCACCAGGGTCATGCATTTTGTGACATCACAATTTTTCATAATCAGCATATACCAGATTTATCATGTATTATCATCAAATTCATCATGTATCATCATATCAGACTCATCATATGCTATTGCCGTCACCAGAATTATCATATATCATTACCAAATTCATCTACTCTCACCAGATTCAATTACATTCCATTGATTTGCCATCCGAATCATCTAAATTCATCATGTACTGTCAAGATCCAGGATCATCATATCGTAACAACAGAATCATCCATGTCCATTTATCATGTATTGTCACCAAAATCATATATGATAATTGTGTGATATGTGATAATTAAGTGATAATTAAGTAGTTTGAGGTTATTGTACTGCCTGTCGGTAACGGTTCATCAATTATTAAAACATTATCTTTTTTTTTCCTTCTAAATTATTCATCAGTTTCTATTTCCAATAAGCCTCAATCATTGACCATTCACATGATGCGTTGACCATTCATAAATGTGACTTTTACTCTTTCTATGTTATTCCATCATAATGCTTTTTTGTCCACTAAGCTTACATCATCCCCTCAATTATATTTTCATTCATATCATGTAAATAAAATTATCTCTTGAGAAGTTCGAATAATCTTTTTTGCAATTATTCAACCATTCTCAAATTTAATTAAAATTTGGCAATGATCCTTTCAATGAAAAGAATTATTATTAGCTTCAGTGTGACACAGTTCAATGTGTGACACATATTTTAACGAATCAAATTTCCACTTGCTTTATATTCATGCCATTTTTTTCTGGTTTTAAATTGCTTAACAAGTTTTGATTATTAATCATTGAAAAATTTTGTTTACCAATAAACATTTTCATATTTGAAATAATTCTTTTGCCTACGGGAATTTATAATGGAAATGTAGAAATTAAATTTATTAAAATCTTTGATTAACATTTGTTTT
>NW_018108793.1:7291-8752 GCF_000183805.2 Loa loa | reverse complement strand
AGAAATTAAATTTAATTAAAATCTTTGATTAACATTTGTTTTTTTTTTTTTTTAAATTTATTTGATCAAATTAGATAGTTTTCTTTTATTGGCCGCAAAATTATTCATCCAAATGTTAACTTTTTTTTTTTTTTTACATCAAACTCACTGATTGATATGAATATCACCAAATAATTGTAGCAATGATTCATAGAAGGATAGAAGTCGTCTTTCATTCAGATGTAAAAATTACAATTGAACTATCGAATGGAATGAATTGGACAGGGCAAAGGTTACATATCAATGATTGCATGCAATCCTTTCTAATTGAATTACTTTACATCATTGAATGATTAGATCAAATTTGAATCAATCTATGTTCCGCTAAATAGTTAATCTTGATAAATCTTTTACGGTGAACATCTCGATCGTTATCAATTTGAATTATCACTTAATTTAATCTATAGGAATAATCTCATTCCGGATGTGATTTATCTGTAACTTATGCAGAACAAATTCCAAATGTTCCATGATGTTTCCGGAAATGCATTCGAAAGATTCAATAATCGTTAATTATCACATAAATAATGCTGTATGCATTTGCAACAGATTATTTGAAGGAAAATATTTCTTACCGAAATAAGTAAATTTTGCCGGTAAACAAACCGGATAGTTCAACCTTTTCATAGTAACAATTCTCTTTCTATTTCTTGCTTAATAGTTCTCTTATAATGTTATTATTGTTATTATTGTTGTTGTCACTGTTGTTATTGTTGTTGTTGTTGTTGTTGTTGTTATTGTAGTTATTGTTGTTGCTGTTATTGTTATTGTTATTGTTATTGTTGTTGGTTGTTGTTGCTGCTGTTGCTGTTGCTGTTGTCGTTGTTGTTGTTATTGTTGTTATTGTTCTTCTTGCTGTTGTTGTTGTTGAAATATGCGATTGTTTTATGCAAATATGAGCGATGGTAAAGCAAGGATAAAATCACCCATAATGAATGCGATCTTTTTAAATTTCAATTTCAATTTTTTTTTTTAATGTGGATAGATATCAAATGTTCAAAGTACAAAAATGATCATTGGAAATGAATGACTGATAGAAAGAATTTATCAGAAATAACTCTTTCACCACTATCTTTTTCCATTATTTTCATTCATTGTTAAGTATTAAATTTGAAAATTAAAAAACTTTTTTTATCGATTAAATATTTAAAGAAAGGATTAAGGAAAGGATAAGGAAAATTCATGCATCAAACAAATATCTTTGAAATTTCCCACTTCCGAAGTCATAAAATGTAAACAGACAAAATAGCATCAACAAAAGATATCCGATAATTTTCATCCGATAATTATCCGATAATCAAAGAAATCCGATAATTTTTGGATTAAAAACATTGAAAACTTTAGCTGCTGAATAAATCAAAAAGGAATGATCAAGTAATGATCAGATAATTGATAATAAAAATTCTTCCCAAGTTGATTGAT
>NW_018108793.1:4127-6378 GCF_000183805.2 Loa loa | reverse complement strand
ACATTTGTATAATTATCATTATGATTTAACATTTGTATAATTATCATTATGATTTAACATTTGTATAATTATCATTATGATTTAACATTTGTATAATTATCATTATGATTTAACATTTGTATAATTATCATTTATATTAAAAAATCATTTGTATAATTATCATTTATATTAAGAAATTAAGAAATCATTTGTATAATTATCATATATATCAAGAAATTAATTTGAATCATTTTATCTTCAAGTAAAAATTAGCTTTGAAAAAATACTTTAGCTATTTTTGTTATCATAAATCGAATAATTTAATGCATTAATTCAAATCAGAGGGATTTAACATTTGTATATCACAAAGAATTATTTACAAAATTGATTAATCGTTTAGTTCTATAACTAAAAAAAAAAAAAAGGAACTTACTGTTGCAAGCACCAAAGTATACGGTAATGTTTTGAATTTTTAATTCATTAACAATCTAAAATTTGCAAACTTCTTGGTAATATTATTTCATGAAGAAATTTTTAACAAACGAATTATTTGTTTTAATTATTTTAGTGAATCATTTTTTTTTTTAGTAAATTATTTTATCGACAGTGTTAATTTTATAAATTTCAGTAATAAATTCAATCAATCGATCATTAAGCAAATAATTTCATCCCACATGATTATCGTCATTTTAATTGATATTCCAAAAGATTTCCTTATCACAGATTACATTTGTCACAAATAGTTTATTAATAAATTTATCAAGAAGTTTGCTATGCTATTGTAGTGATCATTTAAAAAATGATAAACTTACGATAAGAAAATCTTAATAGTTCACTGATAGAGCTGATTTAGGCTATTCCCATTTAATAATTACCATCAGAGATTGTATTTATCACAAGTAGTTTGTTAATTAATTTATCAAAAAATTTGCTATGCTATTATAGTGATCATTTACAAATGATAAACTCATGATAAGAAAATCCTAACAGTTAATTCACTGCGCTGATTTAGGCTACTCCCATTTGATAATTACTGAAATGAGAATTTGTTGTTGTCAAAAATATTTTAGCCATAATTTGCTGAAAAAAAAAGAATTTTCTTAAATTTTTTGATAAAAATTTAAAAATAAACCTCTTTTAAGATATTTAATCCCATGCAATCAATATAAGATATACCGGAACAATCAAGAATAAGATATCTTTGATTCAAGTTATTCACATTTATTGAATCATTCTGCAAATACAAAAAAAAAAAAGAAATTAAAAAAATGACAAATTTTTTTTTTTCTTTGATGCTCTCTGTAATAATTAGGAGTTATGATTAAAAATTTACTGTTAAATATTTCATTTCAAATATTTTAAAGACATTTTTTGTAAATAAATGTAAAAAAAAAAATGTAAAAAAAAAAGGAAAAATTCATCCTGTCGGAAAATCCGAAAATCATAATGCAAATTTCTTGCTGGATTACCGAAATTAAAGTTACGTTCAAACAAAATTTCCATAATATCCAACAAACGGGGTGACGAAATCTTGTAAATAAAATTAAAGCAATGAAAAGGATATAAGCTAACAATGGACAGCGTAAAACAAAAATGTCTCAGTACCTACATAATAGACAGTGCCAAAGACTAGCCATACCATCATGGTACCATACCCGATGGAGCTTACAAAGCTGATCCCTAATCCTTATATATATATATGAAAAAATCCCGAGACAGACAGTTCAGTTTTTACAATCGAGCAGACGATACATCCTCTTCGCTATCCTCCGTGGGCTAAATCACGATATTTTCGCATATCTGCCCACCATTGGACAACAAATTATTCGCTAAATACATTTCCCTTAACATATCTCCAACTCAATGACCTATCAATTAACCAACAGTCAAATTACTGTCCAAGGGAATGACAAGGAATTTGTTAGTTGATCATATTACTTACTTTTTGTATAATTCATCATTGCTTACCAATTCATCGTGTTATATACATA
Organism: Loa loa; assembly: GCF_000183805.2. Classification (NCBI taxonomy): domain Eukaryota; kingdom Metazoa; phylum Nematoda; class Chromadorea; order Rhabditida; family Onchocercidae; genus Loa; species Loa loa. Next base: position 4,408 of record NW_018108793.1, on the reverse strand, counting down.
TATATTTTATTAACTTTTTTTTTTTTTTGTTGTTAACTAGTAATATTGTGCAAGAACAATATTTCATTCCAAATAAATCTGTATCGCTGAGAAATGAGTTCAACAGAAAAACAATTTCCCAATACATTCAAGTATTTGGGGAAATTCTTTCGTGGGTATATCAGTTAACTCTTATTTAATATAAGTATTGGGTCATTTTGCTATAGCTCTTATAACTCTTATTTAATATAAGTATTGGGTCATTTTGCTATAGCTCTTATAACTCTTATTTAATATAAGTA
>NW_018108793.1:0-3591 GCF_000183805.2 Loa loa | reverse complement strand
AAACTATCCATCAATACTATTTCATTTGAATTGAAGTTAGATGATATTTTGAAATAGAAAACGTCAAATTGATTTTCCTTTTTCAATTCAATATAATTCTTACAATTGTATCAACTTTACTGTCCCAATCCTTTATCGCATTATATATGCTTAATTTGAAACGTTCCACATTGTTGAATAATAGTGGTGATTCGAAACGATATAATCGGATATTAGGATTATTTGCTTCTGCGATATAACGTTTTGGATTATCAAAATATGGTTTAGATGCTGATAATTGAACTAATCTTTCCCAACGTGGCCTGTAACATTAAATTAATCAATTTTCATTTTCCGAATATGAAATACTAATCACTTTTTATTTTCCGGGCACAAAACATTAATCACTTTTTCTTTTCCGGATGTCAAATATTATGATTTTTGATTCTGTATCGTACACCGGAAGTATATATGTGTGTTATCTCTATTGAATATATTACTTTTATATTTCGATTCTAATTAATTTCAATTCCCTGAATGCTTTTACATTTTTTTTTTACATATTACATTTAAAAAAAAGGAAAACACATTTAATAGTTTGTAATTATTTAAATGTAGTTAATTATAATTTGAAAACAACAAATATAAGAATAATCCATACCATTGTGATCGGAAAATAAGTGTCATTAAAGCAAAAAGAACTGAAATTATCAAACCAATCATAACATCAAATGCAACAGTTGTCACAAATGCTACAAGCCAAATAAGCTGCAAATTATCCAATTAATTTTAATAGCTAATATATTATTGTTTCTTCTTTAAAATGAAAGAATGCTAATGGATATCAGATTACTTTTATCACTGATAAATAATTTATAAATGAATGTTAAGGTGCTAAATAAATTTATATCAGTGAATTTTTATCAAATTTCTCAATAAGTTCCCTAATAAATTTTCAATTTCTTTTAAAATTTGTTGAAAATTCACTGAAAGGCAACAAGAAAAAATCTTTACAAATTTTAATTAAAACATTTTTTTTCTCTTGAAAGGATCAAATTTACTACATTAATTAATTAATGAAACATACGAAATCGATTTTAGAAACAGGCCAAATTTTTGGTAATTCGGTAAATTTTTGAAACATCGAACGAAGTGACATCAGAATAATAACAGCCAATATACACTGCAGTATGTTGTAATTTCATTGTTTCCAATTTAAAATTCAAAAATTTTTTTTCATTGAATTTTTAATTTTCAAAGTTTTTAAACTGAACAAATATCCAACCATTGGTAATGCATTCAGTAACGGTCCAAGGACTAGAATAACCGCCAACAATAATAAACAGCTTGATACAGCAGAAAACTGAAAAGTTGATCATTTATACGATTCAAAAATAGCAATGTCCACTACACTGGTCAACGATGACTTTTCAAATATCGCATCCTTTCGAAGTAAAAATCTTTGACGTACCTAAATATGAGAATTAAAATACTCATTGAAAATTATAAAATCAGAAATTGATTGATTACATTTTAAAGTGGAAATACTGAAGTAAAAAAATGAAGTAATAATTTGGAAAGACATTGAAAAAACAACTGATAAAAACAACATGAAAAATCAAAAAAAAAAAGTGTTTGTTTAAAAATTACCAACAAATCTTCCATTCCACTCCAATTTTACAATTTAGTGACCAGTAAAATTAATGGTCAGTAAATTATAGGATACGACCTGTTTTATATTTCTATCTTACAATTTAGTGACCAGTAAAATTACTTTTATGATCTTTTTTTTGCTGATAAAACATATCAATACATACTATTTAGTTTTCAGGCAAACCTTTTTTTTTCAAACCTAAAACAAATTTTGTTTCATTTGATGATACCAAAACGAATGGATTAGCTATTGCTAATAAAGCAATAATTATGCTCAATAATTAATGCGACAAAAAAAAAAGGAAACTTCAAAAGGTTACATAACGCTAAAAATTAGGCCCTTTATTTTTATCCTTATTGAAGGCATATTTTTTTAGAGCCTGGACTAATTTATCACAACTAAAATGCTAACCTGAGTTCTTGTGCCAACTTCAACACTGACCATTGTCCGAGCAAGAGCTGTAGCTACCGGATAAATAGGGAAGAAACTACTGAGAACTGTTGTAAAACCTAATGCATATAGCTCCTGAATGAGCGAAAGTATAAAAAAAAAATTTAATTTAATTTTTTTGTAGTCAAATTTTTTTTAAATTTAACTTTTTATAATCAAAGATTGGTAAGAATTTAAATCAAACTTGAAAATTGAAGAAAATATGCGACAAATACATTAGCAGAAAGTTATAATTTATGAATTTTCAACAAGTAAAAATTTAGCCAAATTAAATTTTCAAATGAAAATTTTAAACATATCAAAATTTCTGACGATAATTTAACCTGTTTAGCGTCAAGATCATATTTCATTCGTTTAGCTAACATCTTAGCCATCGATATATGAATAGCAACAGTAACAGCAGCAATACCGATAGCATATGGGAAACAATCAGCGACAATATCAAAACGAGGTAATCTTGGTTTGGGTAACCTAATTATAGGAAATAATTAGTAATTAATTGATGAATTAAAATTCGAATGGTTCAAATATAAAAATGAAATGATAAACTCAATTGATAAGATAAAATTTTGACAGTTTAAATATACAAAATGGATATGATAAATTTAATTTATAAGTGAAATTTGAAGTAGTTTAAACGGACGGACAAAATATGACAAAGTTAATCAATTAATAAGGATAGTTCAAATGTAAAAATAAAATATGATAAACTATCGGATTCGATGAAAAATTAAAGAAATTAAATTAAATTAGAAAATTAAATCAAATAAAATTTAGTAATCTTCAATTAAAAATTTTTAACAATCAATGGTAATGAAATTATCAAGATAGAAAAATTTCAGGGAATTTTTATTATAAATGATTGAAGAAATAGCTTACGTGGTAGGAATTTTACCAACAATTGGTACACCATGATATGTGTGAAAGTTCATGAAATGTGAGATAACAATTGATATTATTATCTGTTAATATTCAAATTATTAATTACATCAATTTAATCATTTATCTTAATTAGCTTAATTTTCAAATGATTTACTTTAATAGTTTTTATCATAATATCTCGTAATAACATATTTCATAATGTTAATCAAATAAAATAGCTCTTTTTAATTAGTTTAAATGATTCCTTATGAAATTCTCATATCTTCAAATGCTGAATTTAATTTATTGAATAGAATGCTAACAGTAAATTTTGAAAAAAATTGTAGGTAATATTAAAATATTTTAATTAAATTCATTGAGAAATTAAATTTTTAATTGCTCATCCTTATCGATCAAATATTCATATCACATTTAATTATAATTATTCCTTCCCTTAATATCATGCTTTTAATCTTTAATTAATTTCTATCATTTATCATCATTTTGCCATCGTCATCAAATATTTCATTTAATGAAAAATAATAATAAAACATAATAATAATAATAATAATAATAATAATAATAATAATAATAATAATAATAATAATAATAATAATAATAATAATAATAATAATAATAATAATAAT
>NW_018108792.1:17593-25202 GCF_000183805.2 Loa loa | reverse complement strand
ATACTTATATATACTTAAACTTCAAAAGTATATATACTTAAACTTGTATACTTAAACTTCAAAAGTTGGCCAGATCATTAGAACTCACAGCAATTGAATTCGGTGGGTACCATTCGTCAGCAGTTAGACCACACCAAAAAATTTCATTAGGACAAGCATTTTGCATTTCTTCCAGCAAATTTACTATATACAGCTTACTGCTGAAAGGAAAAATGACAGTGATAGCGGGGTGAGAGTATGAGATATCGGTGATGCGAAAATAAAGAAATAGATCTCCTTTTAATCAACCTATTGATTCATCAGTTTAGAGTCTCAATCAAATGGCTTCCCGCTGAGTATGACGATGCTTCGTCTACTGAACCGGAAGTTCACAACACAACTGGCATTTAAAGAGTGTCTGACGGTTAAATATTTGCACCGATCGATTTTTGTGGAAGGGAAAGGTGAAAAAAGACAGAAAATGAATATAAATTGTGAAAAAATCACTACTGATTTGTTCAGCAAAATTTAACCACTGAGCTTACCCAGGAGCTAAACGTTCTTTACGTTCATTCACTTTTGCTTTCATACGAGCATTAAGAGCAGTGTAATTTTTCACTGGAAGTAATCCACCATGATGAAAAAGAAACACGATATTCGTGTAGAAAACCAAATTTCTGGATGCCATCATATTATAATTCGAAGTAGTTGCTTCTGCAATCCTTTCTGCAAAAAACAAAGTCCTCCACATTTAACTTTAACTAAAATATTTGCTTCCCTCATATTCTTCTCGAATAACTGATGGAATCAACCTTTTTCGAAACATGAAAACCTTTTTTCCATAATAAGGAAAGTTATTGAAAGACACATAGCTGACCACTAGAGAAATTGTGTCGTGCAAACCAAGCACTGAGAAGAAATGGAGTCAACAAACCTGATGGTACTCTTTTCGAAATTTCAGCAAACAGTTCAGCAGCACAATGAAAAATTGATGCACTGTTTCGCAACCAGTACATGTTTGCAGCTGATAATGCTCGCGGAATACGATCAAACCATGGCTCTGCTGAAAATCGGCATAAATCATGCAAAATAAATATTCCAAAAATATAATAAAAACACTGACAACTTAACTGTATATATAATTGTATCTTTTATAAGTATCTTTTATAATTGTATGTATATATAATTGTATCTTTGTATTTCCTTTGTATCTTCTCATTCTCTTTGAACTGAATTTTTCCGCGTTTGGTACTGTCTTTGCAACTATATTTGTATTGTTGAATTTAGCAACTTAGAGCACCCACAGAACTAAAAATCTGATTCCGTTAAGATCTAAACTTATAATTTAAAATTTCATAGCAAATTAATATCATAAAAGCTGACAAAGTTCATCGAATCTTTGTTTTGCATTAACGACTTCTTTCCATATAAGCGAAGCAATCTGATGGATGGTATCGTAGCTTTGAAATGTGATAATATGCTTTTTGAGTGTATCATTGATTTCACCATTGAACAGCAGTGATGAGATGATTACTGATTCCTGATTATAAAATTATTCAATTTGTGCAACCTGTTAAAACAACTTGGTCATCATCAATTTGATTCAGTGCTCAGATGATTGACATGGACCATTAACTGGAGAGTGCTACTGACACTACTGCTTCCACTACAGTCTGCTCTCTTGAAGTGCAAGATAGGCTATATTGGATAACTAGATAAGCTAATGATTCCATTACTGAGTTCTACAAACACCTCACCTCAATTCTCATAAAGGAAGTGGCATCATTTAAAAAATCAACACAAATGTAAAACTGAAATCCTCAATTTTTTTGAAACAAATTTCAAAAAATACATTTTCAAGCGGTACTGCTGATGTTTGACTACTCTCGGAAATATCGACAGGTGTTTTTGCAAGACCAACTGCATTCAAATATGCACATGCGAGGTCAGACTTTTGTCCAATTGCATCTTCGAAATTTTCATCTAGCCATTTTAATACCTACATATAAATACATTACGGTGGTGCATGTGTGGTTATAATTGAGTAAACGCAATTTTCTGGGACTTTTGGAAGAAAATCGTTGACCGCCAAGGTCGACTATCTACGCAGTTAAGAACCAATAGGCCGATTCATCAACAGAGTATTTCTAAGCTCCGATATCTCAAAAAAAAAGATTAACTCTACTAATTTAGTAATACTATCTTATGAGTGCACGTCCAAAAACATCTTTTCATGTGGAAAATTAAAGAATTATCTTTTCAGCTGAAGTTGTACTTTCCCCTTGTTTGCTAAAACTGTGAAGCGGACGCACAATGTCAGAATATAAATATGTAAAACGGTGTTTAAAACATGTATTTCGCAAAAATCTAATGCGTTTTTTTTTTTCAAACATGTATCTCATAAATGGTTAATCACTCTGAAAATTTTGAAAGATGTGATAAACTTACAACTTTCTGTATAGACGGAACGAATATCGTAAATTCGCGGTTCCCGTTAAATGCAATGATTTCGAATGAATATGATGGTGCAAATATAAAAAAATCATTTGTTTCGCTGTATGGACTTTGATGCTGCCAGACACCGGAATAATTTATCAAATAGTCCTTGAAAAATCGAATTCAATGAGATTTTTGTCAGTGAATTCTGATAGCATTTCTATTAGTTTTAGGATTCACATTACAGCTTACCGATCTGTTTGGTAAGGCGAACGATAGCCTACCGCCTTGATAGTCCATGAGAAAAATAATATAGAACTGCGACGAAGCAGAAAAACTTACAAGGCAAGTCAGTTGATCATTGACAGTCGGCAATGTAAACAATGATAGGAAAGAGTTAAGTTTCAGAAATGATTCTGTAAAAGTGATTTGTCGCGGTAATCGTTTGTAATAAAAGGCGTTCAAATCAAAAAGTGCACCCTAAAAAATATATTTCACATAGATTCATAAACCACGTTAAAGATGCAGCGTGATGTTATTCAGTTACTTAGTATTAAATTACAATTTAAATAATAAAGAAGTAAGAGAAACTCAATGAACAGTTCTTGATAATACACGATTTTGAATGTTCTTGAAACAGAAGGGAGAACGAAAAATAAAAATGAATCTGACGCTTGATTTCAATCTAAATTAACTGCATCTACTTAATCAATACCTCCACAGTGTTCTTAGTAGTTTTCCAAGTCATCAGCACACGAGAAGTATCAATCATATTTACACGTAATAAATCCTCGGTAGTCAATACTCTGTAACATACTTTTAAACATTAGACAATATCATTCACTTTATCGATTTTACTCGTTTACCTAAGAATGAAACAGAATACCATTGATATTTTTCAGAAATAAAAATATTCTGGAATACCCTCAATCTTTCCAGCTAGAATCTATAACGAAACGAATTCTAAAGAAATATATGTTCGTTCAAACCATTAAATCCAAGCAACATTATTCTCCTCTCGGGAGTATTACATCGATCATTAATCAAAAAATTACCGTTCTGAAATGCTATTCCTTGTAGTATTTTCTCTGGAAGGAGATGATACAACAGTTCGGAAAGAAAGCCATTCAGTGCACTTTTCAGGACACCACTGCAAAATTATTTCATAATCTCATTAAAGCAGAACTGATGTCATACTTCCGAAAATCTTTTAACAAAAAGCGATGCCGACGGTTTTAAAAAATACCAAGCTTGATTTGAAATTAGTTAGTGAAAATATAATAAATTAAATGAAAGTAAATGAACAAACTCCCTTACCGTAAGGTAATTTATAATCATTGGATCATTGAAAGTCCATTCATTAGGAGAATGTCCTTCATCATTTGGAAAATTAATCACAAATAATTTCGCATGAGGACTTTTCTGTTTTCTGAAATTCATCGACAAATGATTTGAAGCGTCAAACAGATTTGATAAATATAAAATTTCTGTAAAAGTTAAGTTTTTTTTGAAAAACCGATGAGCCTCATAAAATAAATCAAGCGCTATTAAAAGCACTGAAAAACTATACACTGATAAAATTAATACTTATATCATTACTTAGGTGGACATTGTCCAATAAGTGGACATCAAAAATAAACTTAATCAAAACAAAATGTATTAGATTATACCCTTGAGAATAAGCAACCCAGAGATATAACACAGGACGCGGATCATCCATTGGTTCTTGGCATGAAAAACCATAAACTGGAGAAGACGAATAATAATATGACGCGCTGCAAAGAAGAATAAATCACTGGACATTTGATATTACAATAATTTTCCATTTTTTTGGAAAGAAACACATAGTAAAATACTTCGAAAACTTTATGCCCTATCACTAATGCATGAAACAATAATTATAATCACCGAACGGCCGAAAAGAAGTGATTGAACGGTTGATACCGTGAATCAATCTTTTTTCGAGAAGCTATGTATGCTTCGTGTGATGCGCGATCATGCTGCTATTAAAAAACATTACATAGAATGGCCGGGTATTTCTAGAAGATTCGTAAATAACTACGAAAGTTTCAGCCATCACAAGCAAATGCCTAATGGATAGCAGTTCCAACATTTCCATGAATATCAAATACATGTTTAACGACAAACTTACTCATTGCCATTAACAAGATTAACGGTAATGAAAGCACCACAAGAAAAGCCGATGGCAATCGTTTTGCATCGTTCCAAGTAAGTTATTGCTGTGACATGTATTTCTTCTAGAATACAGAAAAGATAAGCAATGATCATAATTTAAAACAAAAATATATCCATTTGTGTTTGACAATCCAAATGAAAAGCTAGTTAAAGTACAATGTCCTGAAAGAATTCTCGCAACAAAAGTTTGTAAAGCTGATGTAATTCAACTGCTTATTAGCAACATTTCAAAATTTGGTAACCGAAAGATATGAGTTTTTTAATCTCTTCCATTTGATGCACCTACCAACACTAACGGGATACATTGCACCATTATTGGCCACAAAATTAAATCGTCCATCAGATATATAGGGTTCTGCAAAAAAATAAATAGACAAATTTCATCAGGCAAAAAAGTCGATCAAGAGTATCTCAGATTTTTTTTGTAATATCTTACAAGGTGGGAATGGTATACTAACCATCAACTCCTTAGTCTCCTCGGTATTGAAACATTTACTCTATTTTGAAGAACTGACGTGAATGGCAAGCGCAGTTTTTTTACCCCTTTATCTTTATATTAGGCTAATATTTCGAAAGACAAATAGATCTGTTCATTTTTGCACTTTATCAAAAACAACCATTGATTCGATGTTGCACTGAAAACTTACTGCATAAATTGCTAGAAAAGGGTGGATTCCTCAATTCTCGATCAGTTACATTGGGTAAATCGATTCCGAAATGTATCAGTAAACAATCTCCACCGTAGGTGCCAACTGCTACGAGGTGTGAAAAATCCTTTAAATTTTCATGCAAACATTTAATTTCACTCTTTTTTGTTGCATCCAAAACTGTCAGAACTTTAGTGATCTGAAAATAATTCTTCCAATTGCAGCAGTAAGCTGAATTTCCAAAACCTTCATATTTTTACGACGAGTTCCCTGTTTGGAACCTTACTCGTTATAATGGGAAACCTTCCAAGCGTAGAAAAAACCAAATGCGTCAAAAAAAAAACCATGTTTTAATTTAAACTTACTCCTCTCTCCGAATTCTTTCCTTCAGTCTCCCCCAATTTAGTCCTTTAAATAATTTTAAATCGTAAACTATTACTAACTTGACACTAAATTTTCAAGTTAATGAATAAAACCTTTTTGCGCATTAATATTTTCTTAACAATTCTACTCATTTTGATGCTATAATATGCCAGAAAATATTCTTCATTTTGCTCATCGTTCACAGCCATTATCACTCCGAAGCTTTGGTCTAAAATGAAAAATTTGTGCGCACACTATTTAGATTTGATTTTTCATTTCTCGATGTAGACAAAGAATTTCGTGAGACAATTCACGGAAGACGAAGGTTTCAATCTTCTTTTGAAGAATAACCAAAAGTCATCTGCGCCAAGAATCATGCTTACAGTCGATACAAGTAGGAAACGCTAGCGGTCATAGTGAATTGCCATAATTTACCTTGAAATGGTAGACTGCAAGCATCGACAATAGTACAGCTATTGCGAAATCCACAGGAATATAATATCGGTGAATTCTGATACATCTGGCGCATCAATATACAGTTTTTCCGAATGATACAATACCAGTCCGTGTATTCGCCTGAAAATTTTTACTCGTGCTTAACGTGTCTCTTCTTTGCAAAATTTGATTTTGAGAATTTTAGTTTTGTCTTGCCTGGAAGAAATGCGTTCAAACTAATGTAACTTTCAACCAAAAACGCTCCAGTAATCCATAAAAACCTCGTGTTAAAATACCAGGATTTTATCGCAGGATAATTATGATGTAAAAAACTATGATAACAATTTCAAACATTAATTAGTTACAAACTATTTGCCTTAATCGTTTATTAAATTTAACCAGCTAAATCGATTATCACCTTGCTGCGTCAGAAATTTTCCCCATATTTCACTCCTTCTTTTTTCGCTAATCAATTTGACTTTCTTCACTGTACCTCGTTGTTTTAACATAGCTTTCCTGTAATTACACAAAGAATTGAAATTTCATTAAAGTCGAAAAAAAAAAGGAAAATAAATAGACGAATATGTAATAATGCCATTTTCTTACATATAATAGATTTTTTATGATATAAAAACTATTTCATAAAAAAATTACTGTCAAAGTGAAGAACAATTTATATTATCGAACTGAAGAATACATATCAAAAATTGATACAATCATAAGCTAAACATAATGACAAATTTTTTAAGCCATAAAACAATAAATTAATAATCAGAAATTAGGCAAATTAATACTGCCCTATTTAGTTGCAGTAGAGATTGAGAGTAATATACAAACAGCATTAGAAACGAGTAGAGAGCAAAGAATGATAAGAAATGTGAATAATATCAATGATACAAATTACACTTAAAACAATCGAGAACAAAAACAATTCCCCTGTTTTCATTTGAAAATGCGCTTAGAACCTATTTGAAAAGAAAACCATTTCGCTACACATGGAAGAAATAGTGCATAAAAATATGATAGCAGTTATACGGTAAAAGTTTTGTGAAAAGAGAGTGTGAGTATGAAGAATTGAAGAGAGTGAATAATCAGGAATTTCTCTTAGTAAATTAGTAAATTTTACCAAGTTATCTTTTGGGTTGGGTAAATTACCCATCAGGTAAGGAAGCTATATTGTTATACATATAGGATATTTGTAGGGTTATACATGGATAAATGTATGAGTAATTTAGAAAATTACCCATGAAATTCTATGGTTGTTGAAGCTGTCAACTAACATATATCTTACCCAAATTTTTTTTTTTTGAAATTTGAAGCGATCTTCCGTCTCGCATTACGTAGGAATTACGTTGAAGTACAAAGACGTAATATACGTACGTCAAAAAATCAAAACAAAATATGCTTAATTTAATTATGGAAATGATTTATGATTTGCGTACGTCTTCCTAAAAAATTTTTCCACGTACGTTTATACTTCATTTATATATATAGCTTTAAGTTATTGCATCAATTATTGTTATTATCGCATTTTAACAAAATTGAAATATTCG
>NW_018108792.1:13216-17280 GCF_000183805.2 Loa loa | reverse complement strand
TGCTTAAAATACTCATACAATAAAGTTTAATTTAATTGTAGTATATATGGTTTTACTTAAACACTTAGTGATGCTTGCTTAAAATACTCATACAATAAAGTTTCATTTAATTGTAGTATATATGGTTTTACTTAAACACTTAGTGATGCTTGCCTAAAATACTCATACAATAAAGTTTCATTTAATTGTAGTGTATATGGTTTTACTTAAACACTTAGTGATGCTTGCCTAAAATACTCATACAATAAAGTTTCATTTAATTGTAGTGTATATGGTTTTACTTAAACACTTAGTGATGCTTACCTAAAATACTCATACAATAAAGTTTCATTTAATTGTAGTGTATATGGTTTTAATTAAACGCTCAATGGAATTTCAACAGTTTGCTCGTACAACCGTTGAAAAATTACCAATAATTTATCAGGAAATTGAAATGGATGTAATATTTAAAGTTAATGATATAACTGCTGCTATCCAAGATCAGGTTTTTCTAAAATTAATTAAATAAGAAAGCTAAATTTTAGAAAGTATTCTTTTTTTTGTGGAATCACTTAAATTTATTTGAACAAATGAAATACAATGTTTGAAAACCTGAGAATATTAAAAAATAACGTAATTTTTAACCTTTAAACATATATTTTTTTTAACATTTTTAACATTTAAATACATATATTTTGATACTGTAATAACATTTGATACTGTAAAAATATTAGATACTGTAATAATGTTTAACATAGTAAAAATATTTGCTACAAAAATAGTATACCAATGAACTATCCAATTGTTTCATTATTTGAGAATGATCGTATTTTTAGGTACCAATACCTGAAATAGTAATAGCAAAAATGTCATATTGTAGTAGAATCATAGAATATCTTTAAAGTTAAAAATTTTCATAAATTAAAAAAAAAAATGACAACACTTTTTTTTTTAAAGACATCAATACCTGAAAATATGAATTTTCATCGTTTCTTTATAACATTTTCATGGGGTATAATTATACTTATCGGTTATTATCTTATGTATTTTCAAGGTTATCATTAATTTGTTTAATAATTTTGTTTGATTAAATTTTTTTTTAATGGTATATTTAAAAAAAAAAAAAAACAATGGAACAACGAATAATGAAACTGATAATTGATATAACATACAATTTATCAATTATCACTTTCATTATTCAAAAATGATAATATGAATAATTGATTTAAAATATATGATTATGATTTGATAAAAAAAAAAAATATGAATAGGATGTATTTAAAACTTTTTAATTTTTTTCAAAATAAAATTTATCTTACTTAATTCTTCTCATACATTTCTATAGGATTAATTCAAATGTTTATAAAATATTTTAAAGGATCAATAATTTTACCATTACTTTTGGATTTTATTATTGACACATCATCAGCTATACTACTTGCTTATATCATTATACCAGCAATACTCTATTTTAATTTATCAAAATATGATGAATATAGTCGGAAATCACGATTCATCTTGCTTCTTGCTGGTTTATTTCAAGTATTTCAAAATTTTAAATATTTCTTAAAACGATCTTTTCAGCCAATTTAATTATTCAATACTAAATGAAAATTAATTAAGCAGAATTTAAAATTCGGAAAATAATTTTAAATCAATTTGATTATTCATTACTTAGATATATGATTGCTATGTAAATAAGTTGAAGTAATGAAGTAAAAATTAGAATTTAATAAATAATTCCAAAATCTTATCCATTACTTAAAACAAATTTGATAAATAATTCATTTTTTCTTTTCACCCAAAATTTTCAGGGTTTATTAGTAGGTTTTGTATTGAGTAATTGTTCAACAACAATTATTTTACCAGTTGAAATTATTAATATGTTTTTTGTCACAGTAATTTCACGAATTTTGGGTCATAAACTTCATAATGATCGACAAGCATATTTTGGTATCATTAATGGTATTGGATTTATTGTAAGTTAATAAATAAAATTAAATAAAAGAAAAAAAAGGAAGTTTTCATATATATTCTTCGATATAAATATATGATTAGTTTTTGAATATTTTCAATTTAGTCTTTTTTTTAATTTTAATTTTTTTCAATTTAATAATAAATATTTTTGCTTCGTTTCTATTTGTTTGCATAATTATTTCATGTAATTTCAACAAATTGTGCTAATATTGAGAAAAATGAAATTCTTTAAGAAATAAATAATGTCAATAGTTTAAGTGTAATTTATTTCATAAAAAATTTCAGTTCCTCATCATTATTGGATATATTATACGACATTTAACTAAGGCTTATTTATTTACAACTATTTTAACTGTTCTTACATCACATGTTATCATACAAATTTACATGCGTCGAGTTATGCAGGTGAGATGAAATTAAAAGCTATTAATATAATTTCAAGTAAAATGAATGATTAAATTATCATTAAAATAGGTATGGATTAATGATATGGTATTTTTTTTTTTTATAAAGGTGCATTATCATCATAATTATTATGGTTAGGCTTTCGTAAATGAAAATTAGGGAAAAAGCTATTCTACCTATGCTTGTTGTAAAAGTTTAAAAATATGAATGTATACCTTGTAAGCATACACAGTGAATTTTCCTATTAACATTATACACTAAAATTGGTCCCATTCCTTACTTCTAAAGCTCATTTATCAGAGCCTAGCAAACTAGCATGATGACAGCGAATTTTTTAGGATATAGATTTTTACATAGAGTATCCTTTTTCCTACATGATTAGTCTTGCAAAGGATGGTTGATGGTAGGCTAAAGAGCCCATCCCATCAGTGGGCACATTTTGTCTGATCCTTCAATTGAGATCTGTCAATTCATGGGAGACATTATCGGAGGTATATGTCACCGTTAGCATAGCTTGTAACCTCATTAAAACATAGAAGTATGTAGTAAAGAATTATTAAATTTTAGTACGTTCAATTTTCAAACCATATATGATGTAAAATGTTATCCAAAAAGAGTTTACATTTTTGATGAATTTAAATGAAAAAAAAAAAGTTGAATTTTTAAGTTTACTAAGCTTTGATAAATGTAAGTTTTAAATTTTAATTGCAACTTCGTCAAGAATTTAATTAATATGTTAATAAGCTCAACTAATAAATAGAGCTTAATTAATAGTAATTAATGGTATAGAACGTTTGTCTCATACTAAAATGACAAATTTTATTCACTCTATTTAAAAGATTGACAATTCCCGTTGCTAACTCATTTCTTTTTTATTTAATAAATTTATAGATTTCAAAAATTTAAAATATTTTTCATTTGTACGAAACTAAAGTTTTATTTAAATCAACATTCACTCCTAAATTTCTTATACATTTGATTAATTCTACGATCTAGAAAATTCTTCTAGTCTGATCTACGTCCCTCCTACATATTACTAATGATGATAACATTATCAATTTATTGTCAAACGTTGGTTCGAATACTTTTTGGTCGATATATACAAGCAATTGAAAAGCATTGATAAATAACGAACTCCTCTTTGATCAATAATTTTGAAAATATCTCACTGTAAAAATAAAATTTTCTAATAAATTTCTAATGTTACAGAAAAATTTTGTTTTAAATGCATTTTTTTTTTTTCTTTTATTTTATTCTTTTTACACTTTTCAATTTTCTAATCTTATCTATTTTATGTTATTTGAAATTGTTACTTTAAAAGTAACAATTTCAAATTGTTTCTTTCAAAAAGTATTTTTATGGAAAGTGATAATTTTAAAATTGTTACTTTAAAAAAAATGTTTTTATTTCAAAATTTACATTCCCTCTTCAAATGTGAAAAAATGTATTTCTTGTTTTCTCTAAGGAAGATCTGTATTATCACTGATTGAAATTTCTAAAATTTGATATGTTTTTCTTTCAGTAAATATTATTTGAAAGGTTTTGAAAAAAAAAATATTTGATACTTTTTCAATAAAAGTGTAAAGAAAAAGAATTGTTATTCTTTTTTTTAATAAACATCATTAAAAGATTTCGAAAGAATGTTTAATTATTTTCTCAATAAAAGTATAAAAATTTTTTGAGAAAAAAAGATAATTTATTAT
>NW_018108792.1:10356-11945 GCF_000183805.2 Loa loa | reverse complement strand
AATAATAATAATAATAATAATAATAATAATAATAATTTTTTCTGTGGAATTTGTTAAATTTTAAATATTATGTATCATAAAATACGTGTGTGTTTGCAAATGTGTTTGTATGCAATTTGATTAGTTTATGCTTGTATATATGATACAATTCAGCATTCCAAATAAAAATTTAATTTATGACAAGGATGATGATGATGATGACGATATTTCTGACAAACATAATATAATATTTTTGACAAACACAACTGCTCAAAAGATGTTGAAATAAGCACCTGTGGATTTCTCCTCAGACTTTAGCATACCTGATTTCTGGTCATTGATACCTTTACAGAATGCTTAAAATTTCTCATATTTTAGCAATACGAAATGTTAGATTGTTAAATTTCCTGTTTCACAATTAAAATTGTGCAAAAATTTTTATACCTTTTCTTGTCGTTAAGTAAAAGATGTAAAGAGATGATAAAATTTAAATTTATTGCAAATCTTTAAATTAATCAATTTGTTTATCAAATAATTTTTGATAAATTTAAACAAATACTTTAATTTAATCAATGCAAATATTTTTGAATATTTTTGAAAATTTTTTTTAACATAACCTTAAATAAATATGACATTGAATTTTTTAAATAATTAATTAATGAATTTTGCTTTCATTTCATGCCATCCTTTCATTTAGCATTTTTTTTTTCCTAATAATTTATGATTTTTGAAATCTGACATAATCCAGATATGATAACATTTCAGATATGATGACACTTTTCAAGATTATTTTAAGAAAAATATTCTTGTCAGAAAACATACATATACACACACACACACATGCACATACACACACACACACATACACATACACATACACGCACACACACACACACATACACACACACACATATATACATACACCCATCATTATACCTGTCATAAAATCTATTGATTAAATCTGTTGCAATAATTAATTTATATCCCTCTGGACAACATTTATAAAATATATTGATAATTTAATAAGAAATCATCCATCTGGATGATATTAATATTCGTAATTATTAACAGATGATAATGATATCGTATTACATTATCAAATTTTTTTATTTTATTCAATTCAATTTTAAATTAAAATTTAGCTTAAAAAAAAGTTTAATTATATTTATCACCAAAAACTGTCATTTTAACTTTCTTCCGTTTTTTTTTCAATATTTTTTTTTTGATAATAAAAAAAAGACATTTGATAAATTTAACAGATGAAAAAGCGATGAAATATTATCATATTATCACTACTTGTGCTATTAAGTTGAAAAACAAATGTTCTTGTTCCTTTTTTTTTTCTTTTATTTTTTCGAAAAATTTTAAAATTTTACACTTCACTGCATTTATTTATCCCACCAATTTTGTTTCATTTTCAAAATTGAAAATTATTTATTAAATTGAATTATTCATTCAAACCGAATGGATAATTTCACGTTATTTTCAATTTTCAGTTTTATAATATTTTCATTTTTAACTTTCTAAATTATAAATTATTTACTAAATTCAATCATTTATTTCTCAATCTAATGTTATTTTGAAAATTTAAAAATTATTTGTTTAAATTT
>NW_018108792.1:2200-9380 GCF_000183805.2 Loa loa | reverse complement strand
CAATAAATAATGACAAATGTTCATAGTAAAACATTCGAAACAACTCTATTTCGATGCTTTCTGAAGTTCTAAAGATGCTTTAAAAAAAAAAAAAATCGAAAAATAGAAATTATCCCAAAGTAACTCCCATAATAATAAACAAACAAAAGGCTTATAAGAATTTATCAAAATTGACATAAATCATTTTCATTTTAACCATCTTCATTGTTTGTTAGCTATATCATAAAATTGATAATAGTAGTAATAACATTCGATATTTTCCATTTTAATTAATTAATTGATTAATTAGGAGCATTAATTGATGCTGCAACATTAAAAAGAACTTTTTTCTCTTTAATTTTTAAAAATATTTTATGCTACAAGTTATTCATCCTATTATCGTAATTTTAGTATTTCTTTGTGAAATTTTATGAAATTTTTTATTTCTAATTGTTTGATCAAAATTTTTTTAATATGCTAATGTAAAGCAAATAAGTAAACAAGTAAACAATGCAATGTTTATAATAGCTATGTGTCATTTGCATATTTAAATTTATCAATGTAATTTTATGCTGAATGATATCAGTGAAAATAAATCATGCAATACGATTTCCAATTACCATTTCCATTTCCTATCTATTGTATTATCAGTTTTATCAGTTTTCGGATAATTTTTTTACAATTTTCCATTGCTATTACATTCGTCAAAAAGTTTGTTTATTCTATTGAAACTTTTGCTTCAAAAATTTTAATAAAATCAATAAATTTTTGAAATTTTCTTATTACATTTTTCAATTCTTTTCCGTCAAATTTCGATAAATGTAAAAATTTTCAATTCCTAAAAAAAAAATTTGCAGAAAATTATAATAAATTTTCATTGTTTATTGTCTTTTTCCTTTTTTTTTCACATTTTAAATATTAATTTGTTAAAAAAAAAAATTGATTCAATAATTATGATTGCAATAATTATTCCTCAAATGCTTACACTAACTGTTCCATCGTATTCTATAAACAAGTCATATATTTTGTGTTAATGAATTTACTAATTTATTAATCTCATTACTAAAATGATTCATTTGTGAAAGGATTTACTTTTTTTTTTGCGGTTTTTGTAAAGTTAAAATATTGGAAATGAAATAATTGAAATACGAAAAACAAAACAATATCAATTAAAATATTTTTTTTGCTATCTTTTGTAAAGTGAAAAAATTGGAAATGCAATAATTGAAATACTTTAAAAACGAAACAGCATCAGTTAATATATCATTTCATTCATTTAGTAAATTTTTTATTTATCAAAAAAACTTTAAAAATGTTTAAAAAAAAATAGAATTCTTGGAAGATTATATTGTATAATATGAGAAATATTTTTTATAAAATATACTATAAAAATAGTATAAAATAAAATATAAAAAAATGAAGAAATATATAAATAATTAATTTAAAAAATCTTACCAAAATAAATTTATCCTATCATGTGTAATTAATTACAAAGTTAAATGATCTAGCACTAATTATTAACAATTAGCTAAACGGAAATGATTTTTGGAACGGATATTTTCCGGAATTCTAAAAGTAGCCATTCTTTTTTACTTTTTAGATCATTGATTATTTTTCTTTTTAGTTTCAATCCTTTCTTTCTTTTTTTTTTCTTTTCCATTTTTTCTTTTTTTTTTTTTTGCCACTATTTGTTTTCGTTTTACAAGAGGCACAATTTAGTGCAATGCTAATAAATGACGAATTAATTTTGGCCTTAAAAAAAAAAAAAAGAAACAAGCATTTGTTAAAAAAAGTTTTTATGAATTTAATTTTTTATTTTTATGTAAAAAAAATTTTTTTTTTTCAAATGAAATGTTTGATGAAACAAAAGAATTGGCAAGTAATTTTTCATGAAAATGATAAAATTTACATTTGAGAAATTTCATATAATATTAGATAGTAATTGAATCTTATCCTTTTGTTTTTTTTTTTTGTGTTTTCTTTTAATTTCAAATTACTTTTAAATTTTCCATTACTTGTTGTTTCCATTAATTTAATCACTTTTAAATTTTCCATTTCATCCGAATTTTTCCAATTCTTTTACTTCCAAATTTCAAATTTTTTTTTTCAAAAATTCTCAAATTTAATCTCTATTTATTGCTATTGTTAAGATTTAAAATTTAATTGGCTAAAAATTTATTTATCTTTTAATTATATTATCAACATGACAATTTGATATGTCACTTTGATATATATGTATATATATAATATTTAAAAATACATCATCAATTTATTGTTCTCTTTCATTGATTTATTATTATTTTATGCCATATTATTGCTATATTACTACTAGCTAAAACAATTTCTTAAGCTTGTAAAAAAAAATTTAAAAATAAAAAAATCAAAAAATGCATAACCATCATTTATTTCTTAACCCACTAATTTTTTTTTTTTCTTTCTTTAAATTTTTCATTTTCGATTTGCTATAAGTGGATAGGACAATTTCAATGTTTAATGATGTGGAAAGGTTAAAGAATGTTTTATTAAAGCATTTCCTGAACGATGGAATTTTCGTTTCCGGTTTTCATAATTCGATAGAAGTAAACGAATTGATGGCTTTATTATCATAGAATATTCCACGAATATTTTTTACTGTAAAATTGAAAAATGAATGATAGAATTAGTAATCGAAAGAATGATAAATGATGATAATACAAGGAAATAATATTAAATTATCATCACTACATCTTTTAATTTATCCAAATCTGCTAATATCCATTCTATTTCATCATATTTCTAGCTTTTTAAATCTGATAACAGTTGTTCAGATTGAAAAATGCCATATGATTGATGACAAAATTCAAATATCACATATTTAACAATAGCCAATTATTAATATTAATAGAAATAGCAAAAATGATATTTTTTCATCCGTGCTCTTAAATTAGCAATAAATTAATATTTTAATTGAATTAATGAATTAATAAATAAATTATTATTTTATTTCATAAAATTATCATACAAAATAAATACTTTTTATAAAAATTTTGGAAATAATTTGTTTTTTTCTAGAATTATTTCAAAACAAAATTTTTTTTTCTTTTTTTTTTTTGAAATTATTATTGAACTAAACATTCTACCAATTTTCATTTATTAGTTTTTTTTTTCCTTTTCATTCATTTGAAAAAAAAAAATATTTTTTCTTCAACAATACACTAATCAAGAAAATTTGAAATAGCAAAGAATAAAATTTACTTTTCAAAGATTCTGATGATGCTTTCCGGAAAATGGCATAAATAAAAACGCCTAATGTATTCATTTTCTATTTTTCTTTTTTTTTTTTTTCGGTATACTCCTCCGAGAAAACTCATTGATATGAAAATGCTTCAACAATATAAGCTTCCAATATTTTTTCATAAAATCATATTTTACTGCATTTAGTTTTCTAGTCATTTCAATAAATGATTTTTATTTAAATTTGAAAAAAAAGAAAGATTTCATGTTAAAAACAAAAAAAAAAATTATCGGTTTTTTGAAATTTTATATTTTCAATTCTAAATTTACTGAAGCAAAAATTTGAATTAATAAATAAAGCTAATTAATTAAATTAACCATTTTCTTCTATGCTACTGTTATTTGACTTTGTAAAGGATTTAACATTCATTTAGCCTAAAATTAATAATTAATAGTAAAGATAACACAATGTGAAGATAAGGCAGTGATTAGTATCATTAATTTGACTAACTTTTTTTTTTTTTTAATTATCAGTAAGCATATCAGTATATCGATTCCTGCAATATGTCAACATGAAAATAAAACACATGCTTATCATCGAGCTATGCTTACAGTTATTCTTTTTTTCGGGAATTAAATTCAAATTTCATTTTGAAATGATATCAACTATTAATATAAATACAATTTAATTACATTTCTAAAATAATAATCTATTTTTTTTCTATCTCTAGTACTTAATAACAATCTAAAAGTTGCCATCTTTTTTTTTTTTTTTTCATTCTCATTAATTGATATTTATTGGCATTTTGAATTTCAAAAGTTGTCAGATAATTAAATTGATAATTAATGATTTGATTTCAGCTATTTAAATGATATAACATAATAATAGCATTATCATATTCAATGATAATAACTTTATCCGAATTATTACAATGCAAAATACTCTTATAAACTTTGTAAGCATTACTTTATTTTAAATATTTAAAATTTTTAAAAATTTCAAAAGCAAATAAATAGAAAAAAAATGCGGCTAAATAACTTCCCAATAATATCGTTAATATTATAAATAATTTATTTGTAAAAATAGCAATAAAAAAAAAAAAGGAAAAGGGAAGAAAAAAAATGGAAAATTTTTTTTTTTAATTTTTTCTTGGCTTTATTTTGCTTTTAATTTTTTATTTTTATTTTTTTTTTAAGAAAATATTCCTAAATTTGTATTTTATTTATTACTAATTCAAAATGGAATAATAATTTAGGATGGTGAAAATTTTAGGTTTAGTAAAATGAAAAACTAACAATGAATTTTTAGCAACCAAAAATTCCATTACTTCATCCTTTCTCATCCTCTACTTAATTATACTTATTCCTTTCAATCTTTCACTACTTATGTTTTCTATTATTTCGTATTACATATGAATTTGTTTTTTTGCAGATGAAATGTAAAATTTTGCTGAAAGAAAAAAATGGAGGATTAAAAAATTTTAAATTTTATATATATAATCGAAACGAATGGTCACTTTAATTTTTACAATCTTTAAGTTTTTGAAATAAAATTGAAAGCTAAAAAAAAACTTTTGTTTTTATCCTTTCACAATTTAATTTTTGAAAATTAGAGGACAATTAAATAAGAATGGAAATGGAAATTTACATTATCTGCTAGCAATATTTCAATTTGATAGTGTTCATAGATATTTCAGAAACGAAGTGCGTTTAATTAAATTATGAATTTTTAATTAATGTAATGCATTCCTGATTTTTAATTAATGCGAATACATTTTTTAAATAGTTAAATTTTTAATTAAATTTTAATTTAATCAAATTAAACTGCAACTTTTAATTAAATTGCAACATATTCCTTTAATTAATGCAACATATTCCCAATTATGATAATATTTTTGCTGATAATTAATTATATTTTAACATACAATTCTATATTGCGATACTGTTTGATGTTTCTTTTATTGAAATATCAAAGTAAAGTGAAACAAAGTTTGTTTTTTTTTCCATTTTTTTCCGTACTCTTCAATTTTTCGAAAAATTCTTAATTTTCAGATATATTCAAAATTAAATGTTATTCATCAGTAATCCATTAATACTTGAACGTGAGTTAAATTTGGAATTTGATGATGGTCACAATGATTACAGAAAGAAATGTGATAAAACAGTTAAGTTTTGCCATTCTTTTTATATAATTTAAATAATTTTATCTTTTTTTTATTCATGAAAAAGCATAACATGGACTTGATTTACTTGATTACTTGTCATTTTATTGTCTTAACTACTTCATTAATTAAATGACTTTTTGTAATTTTGATTGCAATTTTATTGGCAAACATTTGATATAAAATAATTGTAATCTTTTATAGATGCATATAACAATTTAATTTATTTAATTTTTAGTATTATTTTTTCCTTTTTTTGTTTTTTTCATTTATTTAATTAGTTTTTGTTTTAATTTTTTTGATTTTAACTTCTTTTAACTTGTATTCACTAATAATTAAATTAAATTTTTTCAGAAATTTGTAATCAGTGGTTTATTTTTATACTTGTTAACATCATTACTTATTCTTGTCTTGAATTATCCGTTATCGTTAACAGCAATTGCATTCCCAATTATTGTACTTATTTATACGATCACTATTTTGAGTGATAATCGGCGACGAGATTTATGGCCAATTATTTTTGTTACGGTATGATTTTAGAAATTTAATGCACAAATTATGAAAGATAAGAGTGTCAATTAGTGATAAGAATAATTGCATCAAACATTGGGGGAAAAAAAAAGTGGAATGTAAAATAGCAAATAAGATTAATTTTTATTCAAATAAATGATTTTTCATTATTTCACTTAGTTTACATAAAGTGCAAATATTATAGATTTGGAATGTTGCATCTTTTAATCCTTACAATTTAAAAATTTTAAAAAACAATTTGTATGGGTTAAATAAAGAATAATATATATTGGTGAATAAATGAAATGTGATGATTGAAAAAAAGAATTAATAATTTGATAGGTAAAATAACTTAAATGACATATGAATTATTTAGTATAAAGAGACATAAATAAAGCAACATAATTTTCAGTGAATTGTAGGAAAAGGAAAAAAAGAAAAAAGTGAAAGGAAGTGAAAAAACACCTTGGTACTTTGAAACTGGGATGTAATGAATTTCAACAAATAAATTGAAATTTTAGCAAAATCATTCATAGTAAAATGTGCTCATAGAATTTACCATAAGTATTTAAAATTATTTAAAATTTTAAAGTATTTAAAATTTGTAAGCAAATTTACCATGAGTATTTAAAATTTTTAAGGATTTAAAATTATAATATTCGAAATTTATAAAAAAACTAATTATAATTTTATATGCCTGGATATTATTACGGAATAGATATGACCTTTCGGTAAGTTGACAAAAGTTTTTGATAGGACAAATTTCAAATGTTCTATTAATTCAGTAATAGATCAATAATATCCAATTCATTTTCTTCAGTTTGCTGGTTTCATTCTAAAATTGATCACAATTACAATGTTTTTCATTATCTATCCATTGCGAAACGATGATAAAACGCCAAAAATGATTGATACACATAAGAAACCAGGATTATTTGGTAAAGTTTTTTTTTTAATTTATTTAATATTAATGTCATTTTAGATTTAATATTCAACTCAATAAACTGATTATCCAAATTTTAAAATACATGTCGTGATGATCCAACATTCTAAGCATCAAAGTTTTCTTTTAAAAATTACACTATCAACTAAAAATTTGCATTTCTCTTAAGTGCAGTTTACGTTGTGTAATAAAGAAGAGATAGATCTAACTATGAAATTTTTATTTTATTCATTTTTTTTTGTCTCCTTTAATTTAAATATTATTAGGGAATGATTTTTTTTTCTTAGGTTGGATAATAGAAGAAGAAAAAAGACTATTTTTGGGATATTCTTTTTGGTTGAATTTGTCTTATTAATAACGGCATGTTGCTTAC
>NW_018108792.1:0-1662 GCF_000183805.2 Loa loa | reverse complement strand
TTTTTTTTTTGTCTCCTTTAATTTAAATATTATTAGGGAATGATTTTTTTTTTTCAGGTTGGATAAGAGAAGAAGAAAAAAGACTATTTTTTGGGATATTCTTTTTGGTTGAATTTGTCTTATTAATAACGGCATGTTGCTTACATTGTTATTTCGCAGGATTTTCTCATCAGCCTTTAGCAAACACAACAACAACAACAACAACAACAACAGCAACTGGACGATCTAGACATGCCTCACGA
Organism: Loa loa; assembly: GCF_000183805.2. Taxonomy (NCBI): domain Eukaryota; kingdom Metazoa; phylum Nematoda; class Chromadorea; order Rhabditida; family Onchocercidae; genus Loa; species Loa loa. Next base: position 1,420 of record NW_018108792.1, on the reverse strand, counting down.
AGGGGCCGACATATTTAATGTTTGCAATTATTTTATTTGAGCAAAATCCTAATTTACTTTTCCCATTCATTCTGTCTTATTTGTAAGTATTTCGAAATATAACAATATGACTATTTAAATTAATGCGTTAATTATTTTGGTTTTATTTGATTGAACAAACTAAACGACTAAGTAATAGAAAGCATATCCGTTTGTAATTAATGTAACATTCTTGAAATTATCGAGAATTTCGATAAAGTACCTAAACAATAGAAAATTACAATTATACTGTGTAACAAAAAAACATGCCGTTTAATTAACCAAGAAACTTCCTTGACCTAATTAAGTCAATGATATATGATAACCTTAACATCCTTGAAACATTCTCGAAAACATGCCAATGGATATACGACTTCATGCACAACAAAAGATTGTAATTGTTAAATGGATTTTATCATAAAACGAAAATGCTCAAGAAGAACTACAAGGGAAAAAAAATCTTGCTTCATCTGTTACGTACAGTTGATGTTTGTTTTTTTTTTTTACTTTTTCGTCGTTCATCAAATACTTCTTTTGAATTATTTAGACATCATTAATAATGCACTATCCCATTTGTAAGTAACTTTTTTATTATGAATAACTGACACGAATAAAAGGAATGCTACCTTGAACAGTAATTATCACCATAATAATAATAATAATTAATATAAATATTAATGACAATAGTAATAGTAATAACAATAATAATAATAATAATAATAATAACAATAATAATAATAGTAATAACAGCAACAATAATAATAATAAATTGTACCAATAATTGGATTTCTTCCATTAATTTTCTTTATTCATTCCATAAATGTGTAATTAAAACATTTCATTAAAAAAAGTGGATGACTACATAAACCAGAAGGTTGAAGTGAAAGAGAACCAACACATCTTGACACATTTTGTGAGCTTCTATTCGAGAAAAAAAAAAACTGTAGGAGATTAACAAGACATTGATGACTGGTTTTTAACGAAAAACAGACACGAATAACTAAACCAACAGGAGATCTGAATATATATATAAATATATATGAAAAACAAATACATTGCAGCTTATTACAGAACGAAGTATAGTACTACAATAGCTGATTGGTGAATTTCTATTACTATAAAAAAAAGTCAGGAAAATATGATGCTAAGAAAAATGAAATGAATCAAAGGGCACAAAAATTTTACAGACGGTGGAATTATAAGGATCACTGAGTTTATCAAATATTGATAATTGAAATGGTCAAAATTTGAGGTCCATCAATATATTCAAATCCACTGTTAAAGAAGCAATGTATCTGTTATAAGGGTCGAAATAAATTCGCTCATCAATATCTTTAGTATTATTGATTTGACCATCAGTATCTTTATTATTATTGATTTTGATCAATAGATTCATTTAGCT
>NW_018108791.1:19136-25239 GCF_000183805.2 Loa loa | reverse complement strand
TATTATTATTATTATTATTATTATTATTATTATTATTATTATTATTATTATTATTATTATTATTATTATTATTATTATTATTATTATTATTATTATTATTATTATTATTATTATTATTATTATTATTATTATTATTATTATTATTATTATTATTATTATTATTAATCATTATTAATTATTATTATTATTATTACTGTTCCTCCCTTTGTTTCAGCATTTTTGGAAAAGAAGTTAGTTGGAACAAACAACAATACTTGATGTCAAAGTGAAGTTCGGTGGAATTAAATGGCAAATAAAATGTTGCCATTTTGTTTTCATTTATTGTCAAAAACATGTTACAAAAAAAGAAAAAAAATTCACTTTCGTAAGGGGTAAAAACCCAAGGAAAAGATGCGTGTATCTATCCGTAACAATTTGTCAAAACTTTTTTTTTCTAATCAAACTTTTTCCATCTCCTTTCTTCTCCGTTTTCCAATTTATCATCATTGACAAATAACGCATCGAAACAAAAGCTAAACATTTACTCTTCAAAAAGCAAGAAGCAAAAAAAAAAAAGAAAAAGGAAGGAAAAAAAAGAGATAGGAAAGGAAGAAATCAATTTAGATGTACAATTGAATGCATCAATTATTACACTCATATGACATTTATCTTTCTAATGATATTTATTATTCAATTTGATTCCAACTATTATTTGCCAAATTTTTACAAAACTTATCAGCATAATTTTATCGCCATTATCCAATTTCATTCCATACATTCAACAAAATTTTTTTATCATCTTTTTCATTAGTCTATTCTTGAGAAAAAAAAAAGAAAAGCATTCGGTAATATTTGTCATTGTCATCCCATTCAAATGTCTTTTTAAATGTTAAACTAAAATATATCAAAAGAAAAGAAAAAAGGTTATACGTTCAAACAAAATCACACCGAGTAGTACACCTCTCACCCACATCCATCTTTTTATGATTCTAGCATTTTAATTTCTTTTCCATCTCACATCATCATCATTACTTTTTTTTTTTTGATTACGAACAAATGCAAAGGTATTTGAAGATCGAATGAACAAATGATAACAATTTCCTCAATCAGAATTTCGTGAATTTTACTCGATTTCCTTAAAATCAATCAGTTCAATTTAAGTTTAAAAAATTGAAAGGAAAAAAAAAACAATATAAAGACTTTCATTCGGAAAACATCCTGATCTTGCTTTCAGCATCCATGCTTACTTCATTGGAATTGAAAACATCATACGCAGCGCACGACGATCAGGAACAAAAGATAAAACTAATATCTCAATTAAAAAAAGGCGCTAACAGTTTTTTTTTGTTAATCTCCCCTACTTAACTTGGCTTTCCATTTAATTGAGGGAAAATACTGTAAACATCGTCAGACTTATTCAAGAAGTACCAGAAGGGAAGTAATAATCGAATTTCTCTTTTAACAGCAATTTCATCTGCTTGTAGATTTATTCATTCCGTAACCAAATATAGCACAATGCATACTCAATCAAATAATGATTTGAGAAACTGCAAGCAAAAGAATAATAAAGGAACTAATAGATACTGAATAAGATGAGCATATATGTAAAGTTGACCATCTCAAAACCGAAGAAACGGAAAATTCAGAACCACAAAAATGGCAAATATTAAAATCACATCTTAGGTTTTCCATCTATTATAGGCGAAATGAAACAAGAAGATGCATTATCTAGCGCCATCTGTTATGGGCGAAGTGAAATCAAGAAGTTACGCTATCTAGAGAATTCAGGTTAGAAAAAAAAATTTCTTGAGTACCAATCAGTACAACTTCCCATATCTTAAGAATGTTACCTAAGCAGTAGTTGACTTGCAAAGCTTGTATGGTTAAATAGTGATTGCGTTGATAATTCTGAAACATATTTGCTTAAAAATAAATACAGAGAACTAAGCGATGATGCTTGCAAGAGCAACGTTTAGTTTTCGTGAGCAATGGAACAACTTATTGCAAGTAATATGATATTAAACGGATGTGTTCAGTGCAGAGCATAGAATTACGCTAATCAACCGCTTCGAGGGAAAGTAAAACTAGAACGAAAAAAAAACGACCTACTAATCAGAAAATTATACAATATTCACTTCATGTGTATAGAAATATAACCCAATAAAATCTAAAGATTTAAATAAGGCCTTAGACGAACTTAAGATACAAGTAGTTAGATAACTTAAATTTTCAAAATTGAGAATAAGAAATATGAAAATTTAAAATTCCAGAAAACTTAACACGCAGATTAAAGAAATTGCTTTACTTACCGTATCCGTATACCTATCCGTCACTTCTTGCCTTTCTTCTTATTACCATGCTTTACTGCCTTTGAAACACTCACGTTTACATTTTCATCAGATGATTTTACCACATCACTTAATGAAGTTTGCATTTTTGGACACAATGTATTATCAAAACCTGGTGGTGGACCAAAGCCAGGAGGAGGTGCCAAATTCATGGAGCATAATCCGGGAGGTGAGCCAAAACCGGCTGGAAGATATTTTTCAATAATTTCTGATTGTTTGTTAGAGATCTGAAAAAAAAGTATAATTGCAAGATATTTCTGAAAAATTTGACATAAAAATAAGACCGGATTCTGCTCTAATAAGATTAAAAAATAAGAAGTAAAAGCAGGTTAAGACATAAACAGATTGAAATGTATGCAATTTTCATTACAATACGATGAAAAACCAGATGTGCTAAAATTTGCGAACTACTAAAAAACCTACTTTCCCTTTTGATCTTTCACCAAGTTCCGAAAAAGCCTTAAACGATGATGCATCATTCGTTGCTTCATTTACAGGATCTATAGCAGTCGTCTCTGCAGCCTCATTTTTATCCTCTTTTTTAATGTTACTAGGAACTGAGAAGGCTGATGACAATAACTGAAATTATTATTCTTTGCGAGTAATGAATGATAAATAATACGTCTGATTGGAGCTATACAATATGATAATTAATGCTATCAAAGCCTTAAAATTAATGATATGAAATATTTCCTTCGAGCCGCTTGTCAATTCATGACTGCATGAATCCAATTCAAGCATCTTTTTGTCGCAGTTATAAAATTGAATGATTTTGCATACCTCTGATAAATTGAATGATGGTTTTGTCGCACATGCTTCTTCAGCTTCACTTTCATGACGAGCGTGAGAAGGAAGAGATGGAAAAGGATCAACGAATTCATCAACTATCTTGTCTTCCACCTTCGTTTTTCTCCCCTATAAAAGTTCTGATTTTTCTCGATTCTCTTATAAGCCAACAGTCGACTTAACTGAAAAATAATGAAATAATCACTTCTGAAAATTGGTTATTCAGTTTCTTAACAAAATTATGCTGCTGTTTGTTCTTAGTCTTTTTACACTTGGCTGACGTATCCTTGACAACAACCATGTCTTCCAAAGTCATTTTCGAGAGCGACTCCTTGAAATGAACTAAAGATAAGTAAGAAAATAAAGAAAATCAAGTTTAATTAAAACTTCGACTTTTTATGAATCAAAAATATTGAAGCAATATAAAGCAACCAATGTAGAAGAGTCTTCCCGATCCTCCCATCTTTCAGGAACAGATTCTTGAGGCCAAAGATCTGGCAGAGGTAGCTGCTTATTTTTTCGTGAGATATTACCAGCAGTAGAAGTTGATGAAGACAAATTCATTTGTCCTGAAGGTGTCTGTAAATACGAAATGACATATATGTAGCAATCATATGAATTATTAAATGTTAGATAACCTCAGAGTTTATAAATCCTTGCATGTCACTGGATAATTAATGTCACCAAAAATGTCGCTATTAATAAGCATAATTTCATCAAAGGATAGGACTGAAGTGGCTATTACAAAATGGGTACAATGGAGAGTGATTTAATGATTAATATGGTTTTCTGTTAGGAAACCTACCATATAATTAAATTTACAAAGTTTAAAAGATATGATCATAAATAGGCTTTCCTTCAGAATGAATGTGATGATGTGACAACGTCAATGAAGCCAACTCACTGTTAGAACATGCATTAGGCTGAACAGTAGCAGGATCCAGCTTACATGGTCGGAACCCCAATCACTTGCGTTAAAAATATGCAAAAATGGAGCACCTGCATAACAGATCGACACTTTTTAGCCCACACTGATCCAGGCAATAAATTGCTCACAGGTTTTGCTACTGCAGATGCAGATAAACTTGGGAAATCGCTCGGTGCTAGTGCGGATGCTACATTACTTAAGGACATCGGTTTTTTCATTGCTTTACACCACGATAATTCGATCGCTGTTGTCTCTGAACTAGTTTTAACCTAAAGAAGTTAAGAGTTAAGGAGAGCAAATGGGTGCAAATAATTACAATATGAATGGGTTCTTACAGATTGTAGTCAGTTGATCAACGAGAACTTACCTTTGTTTTAAATGCATAAAATAATCTATCATGTTGGAATATTACATCATACTGAGCACAACGCAACTTTCCATCTCAAATTTTATAAGCATAAATTTTCTGTCGTATAAAAAAAAAAAAAAAAAACCTACATCTCTATCTTTCGCGAAATTCCCCATCTCTCTGTTCTGGGCTTGCTGTTTATTTAAAGTACCTGGATGTTGCCGATGAGAAGGGAACTGTTCGTCATCATCAATAAACCATGATCTCGAAGAAACACCGTTTGGCTGAAAAGATAACACTGAAATTGGATTAGCAATGTAATTCGTGAATTTTTCCCAAAGATCTATTTGTAGTTGAATAAAATAAGTTGAACGATTTACCTCGCTAGGATTTGATGCATTTTTGGCACTATTCTCAGTGATTAATCTCTGAGGTTCTACGACAATCTTGTTATCTTGTGATGAATTAGAAGCTTCGGAAATTTGTGTTGATTTCCTTAACCGTGGGAAATCACTACCATGTAATGTGAACTGTGGAAAGCAATTTGGAGATGACCTAGTTAGTTCATTTTCTGCTGAAGATACACTCGATATACTGTTGGGAACTGGTCTGAAATAATGCATTCGTTTCTTTTTAAAAGTAGACAATTTATGTTATTTAAGACATTCGAATTTTAGAAATAACATGAAATTAAGTGTGAAATTAAGTGTGACAACAGTGATACAAGTTCCAAATATTTTCCCACTTAATCATTTTCGAAACAATTTTTATTCTCTTGCCTTGTCAAGAACCGGTAGAAGTTAACAGGCAGAAATCAACCATTAAGAAAACCTCTAAGAAAAAGCACATGAAGGTTGTAAAACAGAAATGGTAGTAGTACAGGATATTTCAGCAGATCACGTCTGTTCCTTATGTCGAACAAGTAAATTAGCGCAAAAGATATTCTGTATCTGTATTAAATTTATATATTTATTGAAGCATTAAATGGTGCGTTTGTGAAATTAGAACTGACTTATTCTCTCGTAAAAGTCGCTCATGTGGCAAAAGACCTATTTTTGGTATGTTCTGTTTCGAAGAAAATGTAGAATGTGTCGACTGAGCTATTCTGCTACCTCGACTTGGTCCAGCCGTGCTCCGGTCCGAAAAATGAAAATCTAAAGTTAGTGTCTGCGGGCCAGCTGCATGATCTCGACTCTGTAAAAGCACTAAAACATCAAATTGTGAATGTGCTGTGAGTGGAATGAAACAGCATTAGAAAACTAAATAAATAACAAATCGGTGCACAACAATATTCAAATCAGTGCAAACTTGGTTACATAAGGTTGCCACTGATCTGAATAATATTTCCATATTTCTACTTGCTACAAAATTTGAAAACATTAACGTTACTTGCTTTAAAAAATCATAAAAGTCTACTGTCGATCTTTTTCATAATGCAAAAAATGAAATTAGAAAAAATTTGCGTGTGCTATATGCAAAACATCCGAATATCAACCTAAAAAAATTTAACCTTATGTAATTTCAGTTCAGTGTCTGTCTGAAATGCTATTCCCAAATGTAAACATTCACCCTCTTCGCATATAATATGTTTTGCTCTGTAATGGTTCAACAAATCCTTATGCTTCCTGAAATAATGCAATTTAAATTTAGATGGATAAGTAATAAAACACGCATATATATATATATATATATATATATATATATATATATATA
>NW_018108791.1:15992-18195 GCF_000183805.2 Loa loa | reverse complement strand
AAAAAAAAAGAAAACTTACTAAAGTAGCAGTAAGACGTTCATAATATTTTAGACTGCGAGTCATATGTGTTCTTGAGTTCGAATTGCGTTCACCTCTTCCGTTGTTCGTGTTATAAAAATCATGGCGATTTGGACCATCTCTTTGGTACATTTGTTGAATTCTACCTCTATCACGACCAAAATGCTCAGCTGTATGTCTTCTAGAAAGCAGAACTATGAACTTCAACATGTCAACCAGCAGATCCTTAAAATTCTCTAAACTGTATTTAACAGCTTTTCTGATAAAAATTCTTTAATAATAGTTGGGGCATCTAACCAGTTTTCGAGGACACATGTTAAATATACTGGGAAGATAAAGTTCACCCTAGTTGGTGAACGCGAGCAGTTTAAGGCATTGGCAACTTAAACCACGGGTGATTTACAACACGTCCTTCCAAGCTTAATCACTGACGTCCGAAATCATCCCCTGAACTATGTATACTATAATATAGCAAGTGATAACGTAAACGGTACTAAGCACTTCACAATTGGGAAAGTTCCATAATTTCTGTCCTTTACTATTTACTCAGAATTAATAACATGAACTTTTTCAAAATACTAGTAATACAACAAGCTAATAAACCTGCTGTTGTTCGCAGGTTCCGGTCGTGCATGTCCACTGCCTCTTGCTTCGTGACTTGCAGGGTGATTTGATGGTTTTACAACAGTTCTTAATTCGGACATAGTTTTTACAGATGAATTACGACAAAAGATTTTTATAAGTGAACTACGAGAAAAGCTGGTCTCTGCAAAAAAAAAAAAGAAACATACAATTAGAGATATCCAATATACAACTAAATGTTGCATGATGACTATCCTGTGAAAAATTCGAAAAATGACAACATATTCAGGATCGTCAGATAACACTGTCAATTTGCTTATTGCTTCTTATATAATTAACAGTAATTAGATTCAATTCCGAAAACCTAACCAAGGACAGCTAAACCCCCTAGAAAATCGATCAAGCAAGATGATTTTCACGAATGGTTGATACACGGTATATTTCACACTTAAGACTAGTTTCGGTAATCATCTCAACAATTTTAGCGCTCCCTATAAACATCTGCGGAAATCACTACCGCAATATAAATATCTCTGAAGAGTGATTTAAGATGATCAATAAAATAATTTGACCATTTCATGCTGATATTTATGATGACATAAAAAAGAGCAAAGTCTGTCACATTTGAAGAGGATGTAAATTCAATGAAACTATACATGAGTGATATTTAATGAAAGAATTAACTGGTTCACGTTTGTGACATGCGTGTCACATTTGATGACACTGTGACGACAATTTGTGGATCAGACTACAAAACTGAAATCGAATTGCGCAAATATCCATTATATAAGTTTACAATTTGAAAAAAAAAAGTCTCCTCAACGGTTACAGTACAATTAGCCAAATATTCATACCTACCAATGCGCTAAATAATTGTCGCAAATTGACGACGTACCTCCGTCTGAACCAAACAATCAAAGTGGACCATGGATGTCAATGAAAGCATCGATGGTAAGATCAGAATCCTCTATTACAGCTCAATATTTCATGTTAAAATTGAGTATTGAAATTTTTGTATTTCCACCTAAATCACGTTAAATCACATAATGAATCGATTTAAAGGAAACCACAACTTTTTAGGTTCTAAAGTAAAGTTATGTCAATTCTTCAAGTTAGAATATACCTAAAGATTTTCAAAATATATTCGAGGGATTGTTATTTTGGCTAAAATTCGATAATTCAAACTTCAAAATTTTCTTTTTTCTTCATTCATTCTCAAAATATTCAATGCGTTTATTATTATCTCAAATTTAGCTCATATCCAATGTTTTTTTTTCTCGATTCCAATTCTTTTCCCAATATTTTCATTATACTTTCATTTGTTTTTTCTCACTCATAGCTGATTCTCATTGTAATATTCATTCCTTTCTGATAGAAGTATTCTTTTTTAGATTTGTGAAAAGATTTTTGCTAATTATTATCAATTCGTGATAGTGGTTTGTGCTTTTATCATTTTAAAGTACCGGTATCATCGATTCATGGTATTGGTATCACCCATTTATGATATTGGTATCATCGATTCATGGTATTGGTATCATCCATTTATGATATTGGTATCATCGATTCATGGTATCGGTATCACTCATTTATGATATTGGTATT
>NW_018108791.1:13490-15353 GCF_000183805.2 Loa loa | reverse complement strand
ATGATATTGGTATCATCGATTCATGCTATCGGTACCATTCATTTATGATATTGGTATCATCGATTCATGGTATTGGTATTACCCGTTTGGTACCACCCATCTATAGTACCGATATCATCAATTCTTGATATCAATATCAAAGCATTTATAGTATCAACCCATTTATAGTTTCGATATCATCGATTCATTTTGATGTTAGTCAACTGTACAACTGTTACTAAGTTAGCAAGTTCACATCTGATTCGGCCATACTAGATGTATAATATCATCTGAATGTACGAATAACATATACCTTATCTTAGATTCCTAGTTAAACCAACTGTATGTTATCAGTTGTAAAGAAATTACTGGTCCAAAGTTCACTAATTTTCTTATCATACTTTATCCATGTCGATGTCGATTCTATTTCAATCCTAATTTTTATTCAAGTATTTCTATCTGAATAAATTCAGGTATTCAAGTATTTTTTTATTCAAGTATTTTTACCTGAATTTCTACGTAAATAATTTTAAATAAGGCAAGTGAGAAAACTAGCAATATAAAAATGGATCTGCATTTACTAAAACTATGCATTTTACAAACAAATGATGGAAGATGATCCTATTTTGATGATTTTAATTTCTTTTTTTTTCATTTCAAATTTGATTTTTTATATTTTGTCTTATTCATATTTATCCCTTAAACAATTTCCATCAGCAAGTTACAGTCTGTCTTCCACTTGTTCCGAAACATTGTGAAAACATTACATTTTATCGGTTTATCGTCTTTCTTAATCTGAAAACAAACATGTCTATTCTATTCTTTTAAGATATGCTCCATTACACAGGTATAACGATGATGACTAAAGATGAATGTTCATCGAAATTTGTCACCGATCGGTCGCTCATAACAAAGACATATTGTCGCCCTTTACAATATTGTAGTACAACTTTCTTTACCAAATGTATCTTATGATGCCGAATGAATTTTATAGTCCATATTGATTACGGTAGTAACCGGAAATGCTTTCATTATTATTTCTTTCGAAAACTAAATTTTGTCACTGTATCTTTCATGTATACCTTTGCATGAAATGAGTATTCGTATAGTTGATGTTAACATTTAAGATTTTAATTTTTTTTTTTTTTTTTACAAAAAAATGAAATATAGTCAAATTTTAATTCATAGTATAGTAAGTTCCAGATTTTTTTTTTCATCCTTCTTCAAAAATTTATCGATCATTTACATTAAAACAAAACGATCAAATATTAACTTTGCTGTATTAAATACTTTTTATCTAATAGTTGAAGCATGAAGAAAAAATCTAAAGGTTATAAATTAGTAATTATATTAAATGTATAATGTATTATTTTGCTAAATGTTAAATGTATCATCAATTCATAGTAGAAAATTTGAAATTTAAATTATTAAATTATTTCATTTAATTTTATACTCTTTGCTCCTAAAACTATTAGAAAAGAAAAATTTGTAAATTATTATTCACTTTTAATCAATACTAATGATGGAAGCAATAAAATTAACATAATCGAAATCAACATAATTGAAGCCCTTAGTCAACATAATTAATTAGCATAATTGAAGCCCTTAATTAACATGATCAATTAAACATAATCGAAACTAATATAATTGAAATTTTCAATGCATGCATAAATCTCATACCAAACTATAATAATATACAAACTTTCCAATATTTTAATGCGAAAGATTTGATAAATTATGCAAATATTCATTAAAACAAATCATTCGACTTATATTACAAATGGTGTAATTTAAATATTAAGTAAAAAAGAAAAAAAAGAAGTTATTGCTTTTAAAGAAAATATTGAAAAAAAAAAAGGGATAATATAATAGTAAAATGGATGA
>NW_018108791.1:11079-12276 GCF_000183805.2 Loa loa | reverse complement strand
TTACAATTATATCGTTTTTTTCCTATTCATCTTTTCCTTCTCCTTTTTTTTCTCTCTCTCTCCCTCTCTCTCTCCCTTTCTCTTCTATTAACTATCAGAAATTACCAAATCAAATTGGATTCACAACAAACATAATTTAAAAAAATACTTTTGAAAATGTAAAATGAAAAATATTTTTTGCTTAAAATTATTAATGTTATTAATGAAAAAAGGAAAAAAAAAGACGAATGAAAGAAGAAGAAAAAGAAGAAAGTATTTTACAATTAACAAAGAAATGAAATTGAAAAACGAATAGGAACGAGAAAAAAAAGAAAACAAACTTAAAAAAGGAAGACAATTTTGTTATTTGTATATTTTATTTTAAAATGCCAAAAAAAAAAACTTCGAAAAAAAAGAAAAGAAATGAAAATTATTATTTTAGTAATAATTATTCATTTATAATATTTCATTGAATTTTATTATTCCGTTTTTCTTTAAACTTCTTTTTTTGTTAACTTAATTTTAAGTAATTACTTACAAGAAAAAATGTTGAGGGATAAAACAAAGGAGTTTCATTTCATTCCATTTTAGCTATATTTATAAAAAAAACTTCTTAAAAAAAATTATTAAAAATTAAAAAATTCATCAAAAGTTATTTCATTTAATTGGTAAAAAAGTGCTACAATTAGTTTTTTCTAAATAAAAAGTTTCGTCCGAATTTCTAATTTTTTTTTTTTTTTTTAAATTAAGCATCATAAACTGTTTAGAAGATAGCGATATATTATGAATAAATTCAGTTTACTGAAAAAATTTTGAATTAATTAACTGCAACAAATTATTTATGTCGAAGATTAAAATATTAACTAAAATTTGAAAATTGAAATAGAATGAAATTTTGAAATAGAATGGCAAATTTTTAGTGCCCAATTAAGAAGGCATTTTTTTGTCTTCCATTATGATTATTTTTTAAAGAGTAATAATTAATTCACTATTATTTTATTGAAAACTTCAAATACTAGTATTGCTATTTTAAATATTATCATTTTTAAAACTTCAAATATTAGTATTGTTATTTTAAATATTTTCATTTTAGAACTTCAAATATTAGTATTGTTATTTTAAATATTTTCATTTTAAAACTTCAAATATTAGTATTGCTATTTTAAATATTATCATTTTTAAAACTTCAAATACTAGTATTGCTATTTTAAACATTTT
>NW_018108791.1:7700-10777 GCF_000183805.2 Loa loa | reverse complement strand
TTTTTCCGTTTTCTTTTTTTTTTTTTTTTGGATTCCTTATTAAATGATAATTTTTAGATGTGAAAGAAAAAACAAATTTTGCATATCATTTATTAGATATAATGATAAGTGTTAATAATCATATTATGTTTATTTTTACATATTGTTAATAAAAATTTGTAATGAAAAAAAAAAAAGGGAACAAGATAATTTTATTAATTTGTATAATTAAATCATTCTATTTTGCAACCATTCATTTCGCTTTAATTAGTTAATTAATTAATTTTATGCATAAAAATTTGGTTAAACTTCTCTTAATTAACATTATTCCATAATTTGTATATTTCATTTAAATTGACATTATTCTATAATTTGTATATTTCATTTAAATCAATTAAAATTTTCGCCAAACACAATATATGCCTAATCATTATTTCGTTTTTTTTTCTTTTTTTGCAATTATCCATCCATTTAAGATAAAAAATCAATTAATTAATTAAAAAATTAGGCAATCAAAATTTTTTTGAAGTCGATATTATTTTATAATTTACATATTTCATATAAATTTGATTGGAATTCTCATCGAATAAAATATATGCCCAATCATTCCTCCTCTTTCTTTTTTTTTTTTTTTTCTGAAAAAGAATGTAACGATGGTTGAATAATATGTTCACAAATTAGGACAATAAATTTGATGAACGACAATCAGTATTGTTAAATTGATTAAATCATTCCTTCATTCATTCGATTTTTAAATTCCAATACCATGCAAATACTACTAATATCAAAATGTTTGCATATTATACAAAAAAAGAGTTTGTAAAAGTTTTGAGGAGTTAATCAACTAATAATATGTTGCAATTAATCATATGAATTAATTAATCTTCTGCAAGAACTTTAACTTCATCCTAATTCAAATTAATTAGTCTATTTTAAAAATTATATCAAAACTTGTATACTTCAATACTGATAACTATAATCATTAGTTGATTAACTAATGATATATCAATTATCTGAAATGATTTGAGTGACATTTGAACTGCAATTATTATCATTAAAGTTATTATTACTAACATTATCATTGAATATTATTATTATCATTATCACCATTACTCGTATTACATTTGTCACTCTCTTATTATCATTGTTATCATGAAAATTAACTAAATTATCTTATCACTATTATAATCATCGCTATCTATCATTACTGCAATCATTATCATCATCATCATCATCCAACAGCGAACAAGGAAGAAGCTCCGCCTTCAACTAAACATTTGATGGACCCGATTGGGTATACTTTCCCTTCTTCCCTTTCTCTCTCTTTCTCTCCCTCTCTCTCACTCTTACTTCGAGTTAGTTGTTTAGTGATAGAGAATGTTCTTCTATAATACACCCATCTACTTCAACAACTAACAAATATACTTCCTTTTCTCTTTTTCTCTCTCTCTCTCTTACCCTTTCTCTCCTCCTCTTCTTCCTTCCTCTCTAAAAAAGATAATGGACAAATTAAGAGAGTAAGAGAAAAAGAAATACAAAGGTTCATTCTTTCTCATAATTTTTTTGAGAGAGAAAAAGAAATGAAGAGGGAAACTTTTGATAGTAATAAAAAAAAAACAAAAAAAAAAAAAAAACGAAGTAATGATTATACATAGAAAGAAAGAAATGAAAGTATGATAATAGTAGCATGTATAGTATAGAAAGAAAGAAAAAATGAATAAAAAAAAATTTAAAAAAAATTTAATTAAGTTAACTAACTTAACTAAAAAATCATTTAAATAAGAATTAAAAACTTAATTAGAATAGGAATTAAATAAGATATTTAAAAATTTGAAATAGATGAATTGATTAAAAAAAAAAAAGATTGGGCGGAAATATATTGGTTGTGATGATATTTAGGGTTGTCCATAGATAATAGTCAGTTCAGTTACGCTATTAAAGAATCAGTGAGTGAGTGAGTGAGTGAGTGAGTGAGTGAGTGAGTGAATGAGTGTCTAAAGTGTAGTTAGTCAGTCAGTCAGTCAGTCAGTCAGTCAGTCAGTCAGTCATTTGACGATACCCAAAGGCATCTTTTCTCTTTTCTGCTGCTTCAACCAACTGCCTTGCCAATTCTCAATCCTTTCAATTTTTGATGACAAACTTACGACTATTCTGATTAGTACTGTAACTTCTCTTCATTATCCTATCAATTATCATTATCATTATTATCACTATTTTTATCACTATCATCATCATCATCATCATCATTTAAATCCTTACTACTTTATATATATATATATATATACAATACATTCATCATATTAATACCATATCATCTTCTCAATACTATCATTATCATCATTATCACTATCACTAATCGCTATTTGCTATCATTATCATCAATATTATCGCTATAATAATTATTAGCAATAACACTGTTACTTTCTTACTTACTCTTATCGATAACTTTTTCAGGTCCTTTTTTTTTGATTAAAGTTGCGCAATTTCATCGAATTTTATAGAAATATGAACTTTGACCTTTTTTTGATTCACAACATTTTCACATACATTGTAATATTTTAACAATTGGAACAAAGATGGTGATAATACCTGCTGCTATCTATAAAACTTTTTAACCTATTTTTCTATCATTTAACTCTATCATAGTATTATTTCTTATTTGAATTTCTGATCGTTAGCATTTTAATTTACCGTCTAATACATTTACAGTGTACCTTTATACCGTATACCTCGTTCACTTCCATTTCCCTTCAATAAAAAATATTGGTTAATTTTTTTAATTTCAACTGAGGTAATAATTGAAGTTAAATTTATGAGTTTACTTTTTTTTGTAAATATTTACTTCCAAATATTTCATACCTATAGGCCTTTTATTTCTTTGGACCATAATATAGGCAAGTTACTTCCAACTTTTGTGACGTGAAACTACGTGAAGTACGTCTTGAGGAAAGCTGTGTGAATTTTGCAAGCATATGTAAGCATCATGTATGACTCATCGTAAGATACTACATCAAATAATATGTAAATATATCCAGGATTGTAAATGAATACGATTTCTACCCAATACTGAAATAAATGAAATACATGAAACATTCACG
>NW_018108791.1:1272-7463 GCF_000183805.2 Loa loa | reverse complement strand
TAATAATAATAATAATAATAATAATAATAATAATAATAATAATAATAATAATAATAATAATAATAATAATAATAATAATAATAATAATAATAATAATAACAATAATAATAATAATAATAAGTAAAACTGGTACTTAATTCATCCGACAAAATATTGGAATAGCACTTCCCAGAAATTAGTAAACAATTTCGGATTATTTGATTAATTTTTTTTTTTAACTCAAAGAATTCTAAAACAGTTTAACGATAACAATAAAAAATTTAACAAATTCAACTCAATATATGCATACATTATATTTTAATTCAATTTTTCATTCAATGAATTTCATTAATAAAATTAAAAAATTTGTTGGATAAATTTTTTTTTTGAAAAAAAAACAAAAAAATATTAAATATTTGTCTAAATTAATGTAGCATTTAAATAAAATAATGGTAATTTAAAAAAGAAAATGAATCTAATAATATTTTTAATGTTTATTAATCTAAAAAACTAATTATTTCAAACACACAAATAAAAAAAATTAATTTTTAAAGATCAATGAATGAATTTAAATTATTAATAGAAATCATTTAATTATTTAACATTTACTTTTATTCCTTTCATGTTTAGATATGTCCATTATCTTTTTCCCAATTAAATAAACCAATTTTGATGGTCAAATTTGCAAGAAAATTGTTCATTTTGAAGCAAAGAAAAAAAAAAAAGGAAAAGGAAAAAGGAAAGAAATATCATTATCGCTGTTTGATATTACTTTTGTTTCAAGCGCAAAGTATTTTAAAAGAAAAAGCGGCAATAATAAAAATTATAAATGGTGGAAAAAATAAATAAATAATTTTATCGAATTTAACAAAAATTTAATTTACTCAAATAATATCAAAAAATTTCAATCAATAAACGTGTACTATATCTGGGATAAGTTAATTTTATTGAATTATTTATATGATTGTAATGTATATACTATGTTTGTATCAATTATTAATTCATTTATAATTTATATTACGCAATTAAATATCATTTATAATTTATATTATACAATCAAATATGTTGTCATTATTGAAATACTATTATAAATTACGCAAATATGAATTGCTTTTAATTTTTAAATGCTAATAATTTGAATTAAAATTTATATAAAAGTAAAATGTTGCAAAAATTGCTCCATTCGTTGGATTATATTTATGAAATGTGATATATTTGTTAAAATATGTTTGATAATAATCAGTTACCGTATTATTAATTAATTTCTTTTTCTTTTTTTAAAGCTATCTTTTAAATATAATTACAATTAATTCAATCATTAGGTTTTATTGTATGAATTTATTGCATGAATAATAAAAATTGAATGAAAATTTGAATTTATCAGAAATGATATTTCAATAATTTTATCGTAAAAATATCAAAAATTCTAAATGAATAATTATAACAGAAATAATGATTGTTAATATTTCGATGTGTAATTATTTAGTATTTCGTCGGATATCATATTAATTATAATACTATTCCAGGTGACAGATTACTTTATAAAAATAATTGATAATAATTAAAACAAAATAATATTTCCCATTTTATTACGTGGTATATTTAAAAAAACTTCGAAATGAAATGAAAAATTTTTAAATTTTCAACCCTTAACAAAATTTTAGAAATGGAAAATGATTTATATTTAATATTAAATGATTTAATTAATTGCATTTTGATTAGGAAAATATAATTGTAAAATTACTTTCTCTCCCAAGAAATTTTCATTGATTTTTTTCTTTTTTTTTGCTCTATAAAACCTTTTATTTTTCCCGATATATACCATAACTTCATTTCTCTTCCATACAATAAAAGTGAAATTTAAAAGTTCAAATGATTGTTATTTACAAAATTTTGTCAAAAATTGTACAATTCATTAATATCATTAAATAATTAATCCAATGAACAAATAAAATGCAAATTTCATTGTTTAAATTTAACAGATAGATTGATTTATAGATGATTTTCCTACCACAATTTATCCACTAATTAATAATGATTATTTGAATTATTTCTTTGCCATTCATCATCATTTAACTAATTTAATTGTAATTAAACGTTCATTTGATTTTAAAAAATAAACCTAAATTATACGTTATAATTCTACTTCAATGCATACTGTAACCCTTGTCATAATCCTTTCGTTCCTTTTTCTTTTTCTTTTTATCATTTCTTTACTTTGATACAAAAAAAAGAAAAACAAAAATTTTTTATCGGTTCATTTATATAAAATAAAATTTGTAGTATTCATCACTTTTGAAGAACTGGAAAATTTCACTAAGCAACATTTTACTTCAATCCTTTCATCCTTAAAAAAAAAAAGAAAAAAAGAAAAAACTTTAGTTTTATTTCATTTTTAGCTCATCATAGTTTGGAAATTTCATTTGAATTCTTGTTTTTTTTTTTTTTTTACACAAACATTTTATTATTTTTACACTTTATTCTTGTGTATTACTCATTTTTCATTTCATCAAAATTTTGAAATATATTAGAAATTTGAATGAAATGATTGGAAAAGAAGTTTAAAATTTCATATACTTAAATAAATTTTAATAGTTAATATTATGTCAAAAGAAATTAAATTTTTTACTCAAAAAAAAAAATTTGAACATATATTATTTGATGATCAAATTTAATTTCGAAAAATGATAAAATTTTAATAAAACAATGTTATATATGTATGTGTATATTTGATTTATATTTATTTGTAAATTATAATCAAAAAATTTTAATGAAAAACTTTGTTTTTTTTCCTTTTTTATTAATTCCTATAATAAATTTCTAATTATAAAATTAATCCAATTAATTAGGATAAAAATTAATTATCATGCTCAAAAAAAAAAAATTAAGAATGATTAAACCAGATATAATTTAATTTGATACTAAAATGCTATCATGTTTGGTACTATAATTTAATACTATCATGTTTAAATCTTCCAACGCATTGCCTTTATCATCATCATAACTATCATTATCGCTATCATCTTTATTATCATAAATATCATTAGCGTTAGCATTATCATCGTCATCATTATAATGATAGTCGTTTTGCCAACATTTTCATCATCATCATAAATATCATTATCGTTTTCATTATTATTAACAACATTATCTTCATCTTAAACATTATTATCATCATCATAAACACGTCATCATCGTAAATATCATTACCGTTATCATTATCATCATCATTATCATAAATATCATTGACATTACCATTATTACTACCGTTATCATTATCATCATCATCAACATCGTTATCTTCATTATCATAAATATTATTATTGTTATCATCATCCTATTATGGTAACAAGAAATATAATACTATTTCATATTCAAATAACTAAATAAAATTCAATAATAGACTAAAAATGTATTTCAAATATTTTTAATTAGCATAGAAAATATTTTAAAACTTTGCAAAAAAAAAAAAAAGAATTTTTCAATTAAGACATATTTAGGAAATGAATGATAGATGGAAGGGGTGGAATATAAAAATGGAAATAGTTTGGTATACTTCTCCTTCTCCCTATTTCTCTCAATCAAATTTCTCTTTCCCATTTAATGATAAATGGTATTTCGGTGAACGAATGGGAAGTGAGGAAATGTTTGAAGCCTAAGCAAAATGGACTACCCATTCATTCATTCATTCATTCATTCATTCGTTCACTCATTCATTCATTCATTCATTCATTCATTCAATTTAATTCATTCATTAATATCTGGAACTGTTTCTTCATTCAAACAATCATTTCTTTATGCTTCCTATCTTTTTGCTTTCTTTATTTTTTTTTTCTTCTTCTTAAAAACTTCTTCCTTTTATTTATTCATACAAATTTAAACATTAATTTCAAAAATTAAATTTGAAAAAAAAGACGAAATTTTAATTTGAATTTGTTTTAATAAATTAAATAAATTTAAGAATTATATGAAGCATACATAAATTAATTAATAAAATTCATTTACAAAAAAAAAAAGAAATTATTACAATGAAAGAATAGTAATTATTAATGAATTTAATATAATTTATGAATATTATTTATTTTGATTTGATTTCAATTTTCCCAAAATTTTCAATGTAAAATTTAAAATTGAAAAATGAAATTTTAAATTTTACATTTACAAAACAAACACAGTTAATCATTTCCATTTAAAATATTTTTTAAAAAAAAAATTACTTCCAAAATTAGATAAAATATATGATGAAATAAGTAAATTGTTGATATGAAAGATTAAAAATATTGTGTCAGGCTTTTAAATTAGTATAACTTCATTAACAATGTGTTTGCATTGTGATACAGTATGATTGAATTTTAACCTTTCAAATAGAAATAATTGTAATGGGTTATTTCAAATTTAATTGATTAATTAAAAATTGTAAAAATTAATTTCAAATTAATTTTATCATAAAGAATGTAAAAGAAAAAAAAGGATGGATGATAATAATTAAATGAAAAATGCAAAATATTGCAAATTAAATTGAATTAATTAATTTTTAATTTAATGAATTAATGACGTTATGCTTTTATTGATGTTAAAATGATATATTTTAAAATTTTCTTTTTTTTTCCTTTTTTTTTTTGCTTTTTTTTTTTCAGATTTCTACTTGTGATGTCATTGCCAAGGATGTGTTCATTACCGTCTAGCAGTGGTAGTACAAGCAATAGCAGTACTGATATTGATAAGGAAAAGCAACGTTTTGCAGCTGCTGCAGCAACAATGGCTTTTCCGGGTTTACCGTTTATGGCAGCAGCAGCAGCATTTCCGGCTGTAACATCTACAACAACCGGTAGTTCCGTTTTTCCAAATCAAATGGCCGCACAATTATCACTATTCAATCCACATCTACAACAATATTATGCTAATTTTTTGCATCAACAACAACTTTTGCACAGCTTACAAAATCATTCACCACAATCTCGGACAGGTTAAAGTTTAATTTTGAAGAAAGAAAAAAAACGAATTAAAAAACAATAAATTAAATTGGAATTGGAATATAAAATAAAACAAACGTATATGCTAATAAGTATGAACAGAATTAAAGATTTAATTCTTAAATAATTAATGTAATTAATTATTATAAAATAATAATAACAGCAACAATAATAAATTATAATAATAAAAATTAACCATATAATATGAAATGCAATAATATAACAATGATAGTAGGTCAAAAATAATACTATTAACAATAACAATAATAACAATAACAACAACAATAACATTAACAATAATTGTTACAACAATAACAACATTTGCTACTACAACAAGAAGGATAAGAAGGAAATTATAACAATACAATTTACATGGAATTTTGTACATTTAACGTTGTTGTCAGAGGCATGCATCATAACAACAGCAATTTTCACGCCCAAAATTCATCTTCTAAAGGATATGTGTATGTATGTATGTATGCATATATGTGTATGTGTGTATGTATGTGTGTATGTATGTAGGTATGTATGTATGTAGGTGTGTATGTATGTATGTATGCATGCATATATATATGCATGTATGTATGTATGTATGTATATATGTATGTATGTATGTATGTATGTATGTATGTATGTATGTATGTATATGTGTATATGTATGTGTACGTCTGTATGTATGCTTCTATATATATGTGCATGTGTGTATGTGTGTTTGTGTGTCTATGGATGTATGTGTTTTTGTGTGTATGTGTAGTCTGTATGTATGTGTATGTGTATATGTATGTGTATGTATGTATGTATGCATGTGTGTATGTATGTATGTGTGTATGTGTGTATGTTTGTGTTTCATTGAAATGAAATTCAATCTTCGTCGAGCGTTTCCCAAGTTTGTCACCTTTTATTGAATAATCAACCTATTGATACGATTACAGGGAGAGAGAGAAGAGAGGGAGAGAGAGAGACGGAGAGAAAAAAAAGCATAATTAAGAAATTAGATATTTCCATAAATGATTACTAATTATCAGAATAGAATAATAATAGATTATTGGTTGTTGTTGTTGTTATTGTTTACTTATAAATATGTCAAAGGTCATTGGTATAATTCTAAACATGGATTAATAAATATTTGTTGATTACGGTACTTAAGGTATTAGTAATAATGTTATTGGTTGGATTCATTATTTTCGTTATTAACCATTCGAAAACAAAAAAAAAAAAAAAAAACGAAAAGAAAGAAAG
>NW_018108791.1:0-1006 GCF_000183805.2 Loa loa | reverse complement strand
AAACAAAANAAAAAAAACGAAAGAAAGAAAGACAAAACAATATAACTAGCTAAGATTGTTCTAAATCATATGACTAGAAATATTACGGTATTTAATACGTGCATAACCTTTGACCCGAAGATATAATACAAATATTAACATTATCTGTTTGATAATTTCAACTACTCAATACCATATACATCATGTAATTGTTTTTATCACTTATAAATAATTAATTTAAAAAAAAAAAATGTTAAATGATAATTTTCTATTTTCTAAACTTGTATGTTGAATGAATGGAAAAGATTGGTTAAATTGATAATTATTTGTTATGTTTTGGTGTAAATTTCCTTTTTTTCTTTTTCTTTTTTCTTGATCCGAAAAGCGGAAATTTTTGTATGATTCAGTAACTATTCCGATTTATTTGGTCTATCTAATGGTATTATCAGCATTCAGGAAAAATAAAAGTGATGAAAATACTTTTGATGGAACGGAAAGATCTTTTTTTTCCCCTTCTTTCTTTCTTTCTCTCTCTCTCTCTTTCTTCTTCCCTCTCTTTATTGCTTGAAATTGATAATTTTTTCTTTTTTTGTTAAGAAAGAAACAAAAAAATTTAAAAAAAAAACCACAACAATATTGTCTTGGAAATTCTTTTTAGTTACTTTAAATATATCCTATATATATGCTTATATTTTACAAATAAATAACTCTCTGATATGATAAAAAGAAAAGAAAGAAATGAATAATTAGTAATATTTGCTTAATTAAAATAATTAATTGGTATAAAATCTAATTAATGAAGTTTTGTATTCTATGCTAATTTTATTTATCATATGAAAAAAGAAAATTAAATTAAACAATTAATTAATAAATGTTATGAATAAATTTAAAAGAAAATTAAATTAAACAATTAATCAATAAATAAATTAAACAATTAATTAACAAAATAATAAAAATGTTTCTAATTTTGTCAATTTTTTTTTTTTGTTGGATAAATGACATTTTATTTTAGTGCAATAATATATAC
>NW_018108790.1:22874-25250 GCF_000183805.2 Loa loa | reverse complement strand
TCATCATCATCATCATCATCATCATCATCATCATCATCATCATCATCATCATCATCATTATCATCAAAACATAAACATGAACATGAACCATCATCATCAACATCATCATCATCATCATCAACAACAACAACCGACAACCAATATCAACCAATAACATCAACCGGTAAATGTTTAACGAAGAGATAAAAGAAAGCATGTGATGAATAGAGAGATAGTTATAGTGTCGCGGGGCAAAGATGGAAAAGGGGGGACAATGAACCACCACCAATCGTAAGGAGTCACTTTTGAGCATCATCTATCGACCACTATTCAAAAGTTTCCATTCAAAATTATACTGTTGTTATCACAATTGATTATATTTTGATCTATGCAATGTGATAGATATTTGTGTATTGATAGATTCTTTCAGTAATAATCTGTGATCTTTTGACTGAAAGAACTAACAGCATTTTGCTTCGAATCATTGGATCCCAAAAGGTTAAGGTTAAAGTTAAAGTAATAACGAACGAATTTCAAGAAAGTTTCGGATAATGAATTATTGAATAAAATATTGCTTCTAATGAGCTGATAATTACAGCAAGACATTGATTTATCATTAGTGATTATATGATAGGATGATAACGATATATGACTGATATGTGATTTTTGATGAAAAATTAACGACTAGCATATCCGAAGCAATATCATTATTTCTTTGTATTCATTGTTCAACACCATGAAATAATGCAAAAACTTGATTCTCTTCCATTCCGGGCATTTGATAGATCATTGTCAACGACTATAACACAAGACAAAATGCGTCTTTTTATTTGCCCTCAAGAAAATTAACAAATCATTTACTAATTGTAATAAAGGTATATGTATATGTATGATAATATAGCAAAAGAATTGTGAAAAGAGTAGATAGATGTAGTAGGTGGAAAAGGAAGGAAAAAAAAAATGTTGGACAGCATGAAAAACCTGATTCAAGGCAATATCCCGAATGGAAGATGTCGTCGATATGTCATTTCAACTATCGCCTACTTCCACTAATGTCGCCATTCTTCCATTTATTTTCACTGTACCTTCATCATTTTACCCAATAAAACGATTTTACCAAATCCGGTTCAGTTTTGTTCAAAGGAAATTTGACCAATGATGGTGTCATTCGTTATAAAATGATTGTTACTCCTGATCCATTCATTTATTAAAATAATTTACCTCCCATCCCATCCCATCTCACTTTTGATAATTTTTTAAAAGCAACAGTTTCGTTGCAATGATTTTTCATAAATTAATACCCAGAAAATTTTTAGTTAAATTAATGTCGGATTTTTACGGATCATACATTTTGAGATCAGTTGACAAAATCATAGATTGACTTGTACCGAAGTATTTTTTGCAGTGATAATATAACTGATAATAAAAACATGTCATTTTAAATGAAAAACAAATACACTTCATTTCATATATTATCATTTCATACATTGAATGAAGCATTATCACAATCAGCAGTAATTATCATTTCAAACTGAAAGATACTGTATAATTATTAGCTTAGATACGATATATCATGGAAATGGAAATCATGGGAATCGTGAAGATTTGAAAATTATGGGAAAAAAATGGGAATCATGAAAATGGAAAAAAGTCATAGAACTTCTTTCTTTCAAGTTAATAAGCATAAATTAGAATATCCATAGCTAACCGGTACTCACACACTTTTACTGGATATACATATACTGAATTAAAGTCCACTCACATAATAAATTAAAGTTGATATTTCAACTGCTGCTGCCGGATTTCTAAACAGCAATTATGTGCCGATAACGGAAACAAGGCTGAATGACCGAATAACCCGTCAACTAATTTAAATTACTTGTTCACTAAAAATTCCGTTACTGCCTGCTGTTTAAAAGTAAAAATTAATCTATTGTAATAATTTTCCAAGTTTATGAATATTGTTTTGCCCTTTCGATATTACCAGAGTGTACGATAAATAAACAATAAGATGTCCATTTATGCAAGCCAACTGGTCATGTTCTGCTTCATTTTTTTCTTTTTTCATCAGGGAAATATCTCTTGGCATTTTAATTGGAATAGAATAATCCAGTCATGTGATACTTACCACTGATTACATCAGGAAAAAAAAGAATTCAGCAAACATAATGCATATTTAACTAAAGTAGAATTTGATAACAAATAATAATAGTACATTATTTATATTAAATATACAAATAAAAGAATAATCTTACGGTAAAATTTGGTTCGCAGAACACACACACACACGTACACACACACATACACACACACACACGTACACACACACACATACACACACACGTACACACACACATACACACACACACATACACGCACACACATACACACACACAC
>NW_018108790.1:9228-22409 GCF_000183805.2 Loa loa | reverse complement strand
CATACACACACACACACGTACACACACACACATAACACACACACGTACACACACACATACACACACACACATACACGCACACACATACACACACACACGTACACACACACACAAAAAAAAAAGAAAAAGCAGAAAAATGCGAAAGATGCAAAATATAGAAAATGGAAGATATGTAATTCCGAATTGCAATTTTCATAAAGCATGCAAAATATAGAAAATTACATATATCTGAAATGTATATCAAACAGAAATTTCACGTCGAAAAGAGACGAAACAATCGTAAGTAAAGCAAAGATACAAAAATTAGTTATGGGTGAAAGTTAAGGCGAGGACATCGTCGGATCATGCCCATAACTGGTATTATCGTCACCAATGACGTCATTATTGATAGGAAATCATCCTGCTTCAAAACTATGATCTGTTCTTTTGTTCATTCTCCTCTACGATTTCCCAACACATCACATCAAACCTATTGAAAAGGAAGCATACGCAAAAATGATAACCTGTTATAACCCTTGCATCCTTCCCTCGCCCCCCCCCCAGCCCTTGATGGTATCGCATGGAAGAATACATGCCTACGGGTATGTTCTGGAATAGTCTCTCTCCTTACGCTTTCTCTAAAGTGGAAAACTCTAACCCAACATGAGCTTGCTATATATTACTCTTGATGTTTCGCTTTCATCGAACCCAATAGGAAGGACAATGGAAAAGAAGCGTTAATGGAAGTTATATAAAATATGTTACGAAATTGAATACTTGCCGATAAATTTATTGCTCAAGGAAAGTTATGTACACGAGAATAATTACATCATAAAAGCCGTAAATATCTATTAACTCTATTAACGATATCTTTTTAGTTTGCACTAGAAATTTTCCACTAATTAAGACTTAAAAAGTCCAGTGTGCATTTCTAAATCTCGAGTGGTCTTTTTTTTCCATTCTTCTTTTAGCATATTGGTATTTGACCAGTAATTTCAAAATACTAGATGAACAATTACAGAAAATTTTTTTACTGTTGTAGGGAAATTAAGCAAAAATGTTAATATGCATAAATTTATTACAAACTGGTATGTTTCAATTAATCACTATATGTGAATTTGTCGTATTTTTCCAGTGCCGCCAAATCTTTTGAATACTTTTGCGTAGGCAATTCTTCGTCTCTATTCCGATGCCATGCATAGCCGAAACCCGGAGTTGGTGACTCCAGACCGAAATTTTTTCGCAAATCTCCTTCTACTTTCGTTGCTGCTTCACAACTAAAAATGAGAAAAATGATCTGTAAAATCAGACTAACTTTAAACTTAATCAAAGATCTAGTGGAACTATGCGCAGAATACAACCATTTTGAGTGCAATGCACGCCTCCTACAATATAATATCATGTCCAATATATATAATACCACAACACCATAGCTTAACATTCCCGCAACACCCTTATCATGTTCAACATATATATATATATATATATATATATATGTTATGTTGTATACTAACCAGGTGGAACCAAAACAATAGACTCTTCGAAATCAGCAATCTATGAAGAAATGTTTCATAAAGAGAACCATTCGAAATAAGCAATTACCTTATTGTTTCGCCGCTGAGAGTTTTGAAAACAGGGCCATGTGAATCTGTGGTATATATGCATTTCGAAGGCTGAACATTCCGCCGAGCATCTCTGTCCAAATAATAATTGTCGAATGATTTGTGATGTACACCACCCGGTAATGATACAGAAGGACGACTTCGCGCTGCTTGAGTATTTGGAAAACGATTCATTTCATAAAATTTGCTCTGAAATAAGGAAAAAACTCATAAATTAATTACGCGCAGTAATCTATTCTCTATCGAATACGTTGGATAATGTATATAATCTGTTTATTCACCTTGATAGCAATGATTTCTATGAACTACGGGAATTTTACCATATATATTGCTCGGATTTTTGACTTTTTATAATGACATATAATGACAACTGAGAATTAATCATTATTCGAAAGTTACAAAAAAAAAATAAACAAGAAGAGGTATAAGCAAGAAGTCAACCAACCTCACCATCAGATGTTGGTAAGCCAGGTGGTGGTGTAGTTCGATCTCGATATACTGCATTTAGTTTATCACGTAACCATACTATCAGTGGCGTTTGTGTGCGATTAACCACTGTTTTTGGTGCGATTTTTGGCAATTTACTAGTCATCTTTCGCCTGAAATATATTGTCCCTTCTTCCATCTGCTATCAAACACTCATTTTGGTAAGGAAGCTTTTTTCGATGATACTCGAATTGCCAAGAACTCTCCTTATTCAGTGACAACTAAATCGCAACGACTCAGGCATATTCCATAATCAAAACATATTCCATAATCAAACACAAGCACGAGTTATCCTTTAGAAACCATGCAAAATGCATGCCAGAAATCAGCCGACCTCTTCCCTAGCATAATGGTTACACCAGTTCCCCAATTCTCTCCGGCAATTTTAGCACTGGTTTGGATTAACTGACTTTCACCGAATACACTCGTAAAAGCACAAAAATACATTCAAACACATAATAATTACATCCATATATTGTTTCATTTATATATTCAAAATGCAAGTACATAATAACAAATAAATCTATATATTGTTTCCTCATCCCAATGGAAACTTCAAAAAGGTGAGATAACATCGCATCCCCAAACGCTCAAACATACAACCATTACCTCTCCCAGATCTCCTGGAACTACCCAACCCCTCCCCCTCCCACATGCAATTAACGCAACATAAACCGTGAAAATCGAGCTCAGTTTTAATGAAACAATTGGGTCTCAGAATCATTTGTTGGTTATTGTTGTAGCTCTCTTTGTATTTGTTTCGTTTGTATATTCGTTTATTATTTGTGTCTTTTTTGTTTCGTTTACTTCTGTTATGCTAATCGTTTGATGACACTTTAGTTATCCTTTCTCATCAAACTTAATGTACAATCACAATTATTCAAGTTGTCATGTCTGACATTATTTTTTATTTTTCCCCTCTTTCTAAGATTTCTTGCTCGCTTCTTGTGCCTTTTTCCTTTTAGTAATATTTCAAAATATCTAATCCAAATATATCCTTTAGACTCTAAAGACTCGTTAGACTCTAAAAATAGTTCACAACCTTTTCTTGAACAATGACCGCATTGGCTCTTTTATTTGTAGTGGATCGTAAAGTTTAAAAATAATAAATTCTGTTAATTTGAAAATAGACTTCCAATCAAAACTATTAACCTGTTAGTTCATCAAACACTAAATAATCCTAGCCTGTTCTTCACTTGTCGTGCCGCCACCTTCGCGAATCATATTTTAGTTCTCTCGAACCACCGGTTAGGAACCATTGTTTTAGAGTTTCCTCGAATATGAAATTATTTTTCATCATCAAAATATGAACTTGGAAAAGACTTAATGGATGACTGGAGTGATTAGCCAAAAAATTTAGTATTTTGGATACGCAAATGTACAAGTATTGTGAAGTGTTGTCATTCGTGTTATCCGTTATATTTCTATAATTAATCATTTGTTGTTAGTAACTTTCTCGTGTCAACTGCAAAAAGTTGATAATATCCACTGAACAAGGGACACCATTCATTCATCTCACCTCAGGAATGAGTATATATCCACCGGCTCATTTGTTGGTTAATGCTCATTCTGATTGTCGCAATATGAGCCCTGTCTTTGGACGCGTTGCCAGAATCGATGTCATCAATACTTGCTTTCCCCAGGTTTTTGAATGTTTTAACCATCGAGAATTCTTCATTTATAAATAGATCGGAAAAATAAGGCAAATTCATACCTAAGTTTGAAATACCTCATATCTTCTGTTTACTATGTTAACAGATGGTAATTATTCTACTTCTCCTTTATGGTTCAAAACTAATCTACAAAAGCAGTGATGAAACTGATAACAAATCTTTTGTCTCCAATAATTGGATTTAAATTCCGACGATAATATGTTGGCCTCCATTTGTAATCTTCATTTGTGACCTTCATTTTTTTCATTTCTTTTTACTGGATGCCAAATCCACATCCACTTGCAGGATTCGTTGTAAAATTTTAGTAACATAAGAATAATATTCACTTGCTTTTTTCTTTCCAGTTTCATTTATTTCCTTTCTTTTTTGGCTGCATTTGATTTACTTTTAACTCAAAGTTTCGTCAACTTAAGTTCAAGTATCTCAGCTATTCCCATATGTTTAAATATACTCTGTTCCATTTTTCCCTTTATTAATACTTGTATCACATATTGTTTACTTCCAATTTTTCATTTGATTCAATATTTGATCGAAAAAAAGTTTTTACATTACTTTTCTTACTTGATTTCTTACTTATTCAATTACTAGCTTAAATGGCTTGGTATATCGAAGAACAGGGAAAAGTCTACATGGATTATAATGCATCCACACCAATCGATAAAGATGTTGAGCGATCTATGGTGAATGCATTTCGAATTTGGGGTAATCCAAGCAGTAACAATGAACTTGGTAAATCCTTGGGTATCAATTCACAATTGTCTTATAAGAAAAGGAAGAGGAAGTATTCTCCATTTTTCAGTTTTTCCTTTTTTATTGAGATTTATTCCTTTTCTACTTCTCTCACCATTTTTTGATTTTTGAAAAATTATAAAGGGCAAAAAGCAAAGGATATGATTGAGGAAGCAAGAGAAAATGTCGCCAGATTGTTGCATGTTACCGACAAGGAAGTATTTTTCACATCAGGTGGAACTGAGGTTAGATTTTTATATTTCTTTCTCTGTCTCTTTCTTTGTGGTGATATAAATGAACTGATGATGAACATTGTGTTTCTCTAGCATATTTGTTTAGACCAATAGCTGGGTGATATACAACTGTATTGAACATCGGAAAGCAGTCTGGGGGCGAGACTATAAACCACATATCATGGCCTCTGCTATTGAGCATTCATCGATTCTAGAACCGTTGCGCGACCTAAAAAAGAAACAAGAAATTGGTAAGCTTGTATTTTGGTAATAAGATTTGTTTCAGTTTTAGAAAATTGGTTGTGAAAATTCACTTCAGTAATCTCTTTACTTTATCCTGCATATATTTTGGGAGTAATACTGGTTTTAATAAGTTGTAGCCCTCCATGAAATATTTCATGGATTGCTTTCTGTTCACCTCAGAAATGAATGTGTTCAATTATCAACATAACTTTCTGATGGTAATTGCTCAGCAGACCTGACTGAAATCGATATTGATCTGACAACCGGTCAAGTAAAATTAGATGATTTGGAAGATGCGTTCTGCGATCGAACTTGTTTGGTATCAGTAATGATGGCGAATAACGAAACGGGCATTATACAGCCTGTTGCTGCAATTGCTGAAATTACTAGGTTGTGTTTCGATCTCTTGAAATAATCAGCCGAATAGCAAAATAACATTGCGGCAGTAATCTTTGCTGAGCTTTACGACAAAATAGATTTGTCATTCGTATATGCTCAGCGCGAACTCTGTTTACTATTTGCAAAATCATATCATCTAGTTTTGATGGTTTCAGAAAATATGAGAACAAATTTGGAAGTCGAATATTTGTACACAGTGATGCATCCCAGACTATCGGTAAGGTTGATGTCAATGTGAATGCGTTGAATGTTGATTTTGTGACCGTTACGGGGCATAAATTTTATGGTCCACGAATTGGAGCGCTGGTAGTAAGAGCTGAAAGCAAAGTGCCTCTGAGGGCGATGTTTCTGGGCGGTAATCAAGAACGAGGTAAACGGGCGGGGTACGTTATCTCAAAATTTTGGACACGAATTTATTAAATATTACTGGGAAATATCAGAAAGATATATTCTTGTATCAAGGATTATTGATCAGAATACGATGGCTTGACTAATCAAAAATATCGTTTTGTTTTTCTTTTGAAGCACAGAAAATACGCCGATGATCGTCGGTTTGGGAAAGGCAGCACAAGTGGCATTAAGTCGCCTTCAAGAATATTCAGAGCATATGCAGAAAATACGAGACTATTTCGAAAAGCGTCTCAAAGTAAGTAGTTGAACACATTTCTTACAACTAAACAGCGCGATATTTCTCGAGTTTCTAATTTTCTTTTCTCAATTTCACTCACCTTACAATGTCACTATACGGTCTTTAGGAAGCGCTCAGTAATGAGATTGTGATTAATTTCGAAACTTCGGAACGTCTGCCAAATACCAGTAGTGTGGCATTTGTGAAATACGCAGGAGATGCTTCCGAACTACTCTCTAAATGTAAATCATTTATTGCTAGCACTGGAGCTGCGTGTCATGCAGCCACTCAGCAGTTAGTTCGCTTTTTATTGTCCTTTATATAATATTTCGGTATCAGACCTATCGATAATATCCTGTTACATAGTGCGGAACACTTCATTACAAACAAATAACATATCTGCATATCAGAAATTCGCATATGTCCAGTCCAATTCTTTGCCGCTTTTTATGTCTTCTGATGATTTGCATCGTTCAATACTGACATATATTTCTAGATTCTTTCAAATATCTTTCATTTCATTCCAATTTTTCTTGGGAGAAGAATCATAGTTTAAAGAAGAATCATAGCTTAAAAAATTTCAAAGTAAAAACATCTGTCATGGTCCGAAGTGACATTAGGAAATAATGATTGTATTCGTCAGATCAGATTGTATTGTTTATTTCATATTTAGTGCTCTATCTATTCCGTTGCAGATGTTCTCAAGTACTGACGGCGTGTGGTATTCGTGATGAGTTGGCACTTCGGACGGTACGATTTAGTTTCGGTAGAGATTCAACATATGATGAAGTGGACCGAGTGGTGAATGAACTTAAGGCGATTATGTTTATGGGTAAATATGGTAGTTCGCTGTTAAATGTCATCAACAAAGGACCCATCTCGGGTTTCTAATCCGATGTGATCTTTCCTTGTTATCTAATGTTGTAAGCTTTTTTATTAGTTGCTTGATGAAATGATTATTTACTCATTGTTCGTTGTTCCACTCAATCAAAACTATTCTTTGAAATTATAGTTCATTGTAATTCATGTTGTTACTTGGATCTATAAAACCAGCTTGAATCGGCATGGTTTGATGAAAGGCATAATGTAGTTTCGATTAGTTCCATATTGGTTAATTTATGTTACGGATCAAAGGAAAGTCTTAGTATGATACTCCAGACGTATTTCAGTCAGTCGAGGTTTGATATTGTTGATTATTTTGATCCACTTTATCTTGTAAAAAAAATCACTTTATATTTTAATCTCTTCTTTGCCGTATAAAAATCCCTTATTTCTTAATTTAAAAATAGTCATGCTTTTTATTCCTCTTGTCAAGAATCATTCCATTACTTTCCCATCATTTCGTTCAATATTTATTCACATCTTCATACTGTCGAAATAGGGTTCATAGATCAGTATAGGTCAGTTTCAACTTCTCAGTTTTAGTTCCGAACTTCTCACCAGCCACTTTCCTTCGGATTTTCCAGTGGTGTGTTTTAAAATTTTGACAGTCGGAGAGTCCTTGCATGAGGATATGCCTTTTATTTACCGGCTAAGAAAGTTAGAATAACTTTCTCAACCTACTTTGGAATTCATGTGATTCATATTATTTTGTATTTCCATATTTTTTTTATTGTCTGTATATGCTACTTGTTGGTTTATTTGAATCATTAGACTATTACCGCACGCTTTTGATATTTCAATGATTCACGATAATTTATCTATTATTATTATGAATCTCAGAAATAATCTCGCATATTTTTCTTTCTGTTTCGTAAAATTTCATTGAAATACTCTATTTTTGATGCTATCTTGAATTTAACTCTTAAAATGATGTTGATAAAGAAGGAATGAAAGGTCTCTGCTTTCTTCATTTGGCATCTTTTATCTCATAGGGAAATAACTAAATTGTCTAAGAAGAATCTGAGAAACTAACACTGCATTGTTAGTAGTAATAAATGATGTAATTCTCGAATTGAAAATTACGATCTTATTTATTCAAATTGAATTCAAAATTTATTCGTTGGTTTTAAAAATGGATCATTTACTAGAATTCCCAATGAGGTTAAGATCAGAATCATTTTTAATGCATTTCCTCGCGATTTTATGGTTGATGCATAATATATTCCGATGAAACAGATGAATCGTAATGTTGAGCTACAAATTAATTGAATAAAAGTAACAGAAGTTATTATTGTCATTTATATAAAATTTTTGTTCCGAAATACCAACTTTGGAAGCTGACATATATGGCCTGCTCTAGTCATTTTCGGAAATGTGAAAATAAAATTGGATTCAGTGCCAGGTGTATTTGATATTTGTAACTCAGATCATACAATCCCATAACCATAATTGTTCAGCGAAGATGATGATAGGTGCTTGTGCAACAAATAATGTAAGCATCCATTCGAGTTTTACATGATGGATGCAAAAAATGCAGAATTTTAAAAGGAAACAGAACGGATTAATGCAAAAATCATACAGCGCATATTGGGCGCAACATATGCGGATAGTAAACCAGGACTTGTCATATCGCTGGTAGGACGATTGCTGATACTGCGTGCTGTTAACAGTTTAGCATCTGATACAGGAGAATATGAATGACTGGAAGAAAATTAATTGTAACTCTTCTTGCAATAGCCGGATCAATTTCTGGAAATTCTTGTAAATCATTAACTTTTTACCATCACTCTTACAGTTTTTCTCACGATTCGCAAGAAATTGAAAGAAAAATGGATAAAGTAGAGATACTCACATATCCGGAAGTGCTTGAATTTCTTGAATTTCTTCTGTGGAACGTACACTACGTCCGATTGTGTACTGTGAATCAACGATATCCGGCAAATTTTTGATATCATTTTGCTGAAAAAATTTTAGTTTATCAGAGATATGGATGATAAATTTCTCGTGACTATCAATCAATCAATGAAGGATCTAATATCGACCAATTAGGTGTTAAATTTTTTACTTCATCATCCGGTAATTCGTATCGATTAATAATGGGAGATTTTGTTTGCTCATTATCAGTGATTGATGGAATTCCACGCAATTCTTCATATTCCTCACGAGTAAAGGCCTTTTTACCAATCACTTGATCTTCACGAACAAACTCCGGATGTGCATTAATATCCTAAAATAAATCCCATTTAAGGAGTTTCTTCTATGAAATTATCCAAGTAAACAAAGAGTAGCCGAATATTTTGTTATCAACTGCTGATATGATTTCTTATTATCAGTTGTTAGGTCAGTGGTTTGAGGTTAGTAACTTCGTTTAACTTTTTTTGCAAAATAATAATTCCACAAACCTCAATTTCAGAAATGGTATAGTGAGCATAAGGTAGTGTTGTGTAACCTTCAGTGCTAACTGTTCCTGGAATTAATGGTACGGAATTGGATAAGCGATATCATTTTAAGTTTTAACAAACAGGAAAAGCAATTCCAGTAAGGCAATAATTCCCAACGGTGGTTCGCGGATTACAGGTGGTGCATGAGATGGCGGCATGGTAAAGAAAAAAACAGGCGGGAATTGTTCTTGTCAATGTTTGACTAATACGTCAATGGTTTTCATTAAAAGTTTATTTTCAAATTAGCAAAATTTATTGTTTTTAAATCCTACAATCCCTACTACAAATAAAAACCAATGTGGTCATTGGTCAAGAAAAATTTGGAAACCATCCTTAGAGGGACTGATAAAGTTTTGCAAATAAAATCACAAAAATTACATTTACTATTTCCTTTGGGGATTGTCTTTTACAAAAAGAACTATTTTGAATTTAGTTTTTTTTTTTTGAAAGCATATCAAGATTGGATGAAGTTATAAATTTTGAGAATTCTACCAAAACTAGAATTAAACATAAAATTAAGCAGAAAACTTAATCAAATTTAAGTATTTCTATTTCTTAATCGGTATTAATTTAATATCCGTTTTTTGGAAGATTAAGGAGTGAGGAAGAGAAAATGAAATTTTTATTATATAAAAATACACCTGTTGGAGAAAATGGTTCTGATATAGCTCTTATATGTGTTGAGTTTTTCATTCTGTATGGAGCAATTCCAGATGTTTCAGATAGATTTTTACCTCAAAGTACTGGCTTTATTAAGATTTTTTTATGACTTATTAATTTATTTTAACATTTTCATTGTCACTTGTTTCTCTTGTCTTATTGTTGTCTCTTTCTTTTTAAATTAAATACCGGAAGTTTTCGTCGGTATTTAATTTATTTTTTTCCATTCCTTATCAAGTAAAAGTGAGGGAACAATATCAGCACTAATTTAAGTAACTGATTAATTTAACATCCATTTTCTAGAAGAATAAGGAGTAAAGAATTTAGTTTAGAAAAGTCTAATTGAATTAATCCACCATAGACTAACAGTAAAAAGCACTGTAAATTACAAATTGGCTGAGTTAATTTTGCTTTTTAATCCATCTAAACTTACTCAACTAGTGAGAGCTTAAAGTTACCCAGCGAGTGAGAATTCAAAGTTACTCAACAAGTAAGCGCCTTGTTCATCATTTGTGCTTACATACCGTAATAGTTCCCAAAGAATGGATTTTTTATATCACGAATATCAGCAAGACTTTGTTCTCCAAATGCATAACGATTCACAGTTTGCAAGTCACCTGAGATAAGAAAAAAAAATTTTGTTTTGAAATGGATTTTAATTAAATTATAAATTTTGGCATAGGATTTGAAATTAAATAAACAAGTAATTAAAGAAAACGAAGGAGGGGAAAAGCAAAAGTTATACTTTCTTGTGAGATTTCTCGATTTCGCCAATCACTCCTCACATTTTGAAAACCATCATAACCTATAATTCATCTATTTTTCATGTTGGAGGACAAAAAAAGAAAAAGGAAATATTAATCAGTAATCAGAATTCCATCAAATCCAGTAAATGGTTTGTTTTTATATTGGAAAATTATAATTTAAGAAAGCGATAAAGTTCTGAACCATGTAATTTCTCCTTTGTTTGCCTTATTTGTTCCGTTAAATTATAGACAGCTCGATTACCGCCCGGATAATGATCCCAAATTGGTGTGAAATATCCTGAAATAATATATTATGATGGTTTTCGATATTTTTTTTAAATAAACATAAAGTTGGTTTCTTTTAAATTAAATTTCAAATACTTTTGCCGTGGAATTGCTTTGGTATGTTTGCAATATCTGTAACACTTTCAACACCACGCAAATTTCGATTGATTGTTTCTGCGGATGGTGAAAATGAATTTCTTCCTGAAACACGGATTCTTTTGATATGATATAAGCAAAGATCATAGATGATGACGATCCAGAATATTTCTTAGATATAATATAAGCAAAGATCATAGATGATGACAATCCAGAATATTTCTTAGATCTGCCAACTTTTCTGTTCCCTAATACATCATGGAAGTACAACTGATTTGAAAAATTCAACAATACATGCTATTTATCAGGAAATCCTGAAATTTCTTAAATTCCATATAACTATAATGATCATCGTTTCAATCAGATGAATGTCTTTCTAACTTTTTTTTTTTCGATCAAGGATGTCTCCAGAATAATGTTTACAGTGGAATCAATAAGATACTTTTAATTTAACCTGCTTCATCAGTAGTTTGTGAATTTTCCGAACGATTTGAAAGTAGCATTGATGGTTGATTAGATTTAGTGATACTCGCAAGATTAAAAGTACGCGGTTTGGTGGTCATTTCAGATGATCGCCTGATAGCTACAAAATATTTCTATGTCCCAAATTTTTAAGTATGATACAAATTAACTTGCCTACATGTTCGTTATGATTTGTTAGGTTAAAAGAAAAAAAAAGATCAACCATAATATTTAATTGATAATTTATTTTGCATACATTCATGCGAGAAAAGATTTTGTGTCGCATGAATTTCATCAAGGCTGTCGCTGCTAAAAGCATTTCGTCCAACTGTTCGTTCTTCCGCACTTGCTGCTGTTCTGATATCTGCATTATCAATAATAGGTACTTTTTACTTTTTACTAGTTGTAATGAAGAATGGCAATATCGATTAATTCTACAGTAGAGAAGCAGACACTTCGAACTTTTGATCGGTGTATATTCAGTGGTAAAAGTCCAGAAATCTAAGTTCACTTCTTCGGGTGAACTTAATCAAAATATTCACTTTATTAACATCAAATTGCTATCACTATGATAAGATATGGCAAATCTTTTTACCGTTGCTTCTTGACAACAGCTGATTTGGTATGTCACCAGTGATATTTCTAAAATTGTATGGTCCAAAAGAATGACTTCTGACTACTTTGTCACATTTTTTGTCAAATGTTCCTGCAGCTGCTAATCGGGTGTTCAAAAAAATATCTGAAATTTAACATCCAATTTAAACTGATCACAATTTGTAGAAGCAATTCTCAAGAAAAACAGTGAAATTGTTAGTAACGACTTGACTGGAGAATTAATTTGTTCTTTTCCAGTAAGCTTTCTGGACAAAATACACAACACTTCATTAATTCATTCATTTCTGTACTTCTAATAAGGTCTAAGTCTAATCAAAGAATTGTAAAGTTGTGTTATTAATTGCAAGGCGACAATATTTATGAAAGTTGAAATACTGTCATGATGACATTACAAATTCGGAATATTGCCTTGATCAGAGATCAAATATCAACTCAACAAGTTTCTGGTAATCATGCATAGCTGGAGGGAAAATAATTGACTTTTGACCTCGTCAGACATAATTGATCAAGCAGTGCTATCATCACCATCCAAAAATACTTTTTGCACTCATTAATTATTTTCGTTTAATGGAAATAGTTTACTTTGTTGTGCAAAGTTAGTTGCTTAATTTTGAAGTAAAAAAAGGAAACTGTGACAAAAGCGCACAGATTTTTCAACTTTATCTAGGTATATTAATGAGTTCGAGAAAAATAATTTTTAATATTTAAATTATTTAAAAATTATAAAACGTTTTTTTAGCTTCCGAATCATTGAACTATGATGATAGTACACACAAAAACTTTTTTTCCTATTTTATTCTAATTTCAAATGGTTTTTTGTGATTTCCGAATATGAATAATTCATTAGAGGTTAATTGCTTGTAAGATTAATATATTAAACATTTAAATATTAAATGGATGTTAGTTTATTTCATATTTACTATAAAATTGATTGCGTGCTTTAGTTCGTTTCATATTTAAGCTTTCAGCATTAATCTTTCATACATATATATATATATATAT
>NW_018108790.1:0-9208 GCF_000183805.2 Loa loa | reverse complement strand
ATATATATATATATATATATATATATATATATATATATATATATATATATATATATATATATATATATATATATATATATATATATGCCAAATTAATTAAATCAATTAATGTTAATGGGTAAAACAAATAAACTTTTTTTCTCTGGTTAATTCTACACTAAGATATTAAAATACAAAATAGGTGAAGAATTCGGATTTGAAAAACACACCTACCAGTAGTATTATTCGAATATTGGCAGAATCTTTGTCCTTGTAAGATACTGAAAAGAAAGAAAAAATATTGCAAAAAATAATACAAAAATGTTTAATCTTCTCGAGAATTTTGTTCAACTATCGATTATGCAAAT
This sequence comes from Loa loa, assembly GCF_000183805.2. Classification (NCBI taxonomy): domain Eukaryota; kingdom Metazoa; phylum Nematoda; class Chromadorea; order Rhabditida; family Onchocercidae; genus Loa; species Loa loa. Next base: position 8,861 of record NW_018108790.1, on the reverse strand, counting down.
TTTAGTCAAGGAAATGCATTCTTCTTTTAACACTTATTATCAGATATGTTTTTTGATTAAGCTATTGATTATGCAAATGATACCAAGATCATCATTACCCGAATCTTGTTAAGAAATGAGGAATTTGTCGATGTTCAGAGAAGTAATCTTTGGATGTGAAAAAATGAGCATTTGTGAATACCTGATTGCTATTGCTTATTGGTTGATATATCTGTAAAATTGCGCTTTTATCTTGGGAAAATTAAGAGATTAATAGGAATTTAAATTTAGTTTATAGAAGATTAAATTTCAAAAGCTTGGTACTGCAGTGATTAATTTCTTCATTAATTTAGATGCTTTTTAATTCACTTTGATTTTGCTAAAAGAAATGACATTTTCAAAAAGCTATCAAGATAGATATGACAGATATGGATTTCATAAAGTAAATACTACAAATTTTGACTAACAATTTGTATGATAATGTTGTATGATCAAATTTTTAAATCCAAAAATTTATACTTTTCTGTTTTTCATTAAATTTCTTGGGAGTTTATTTTAAAATAACCTTTAATTAACCTTAATTAATTCTTCGAAACTTGGCAACTTATTGATTTCAGTAATGTATGAAGTATCCATTGGAGAACCGACCATTTTCCGGATTTCCGTATCTTCGCACGCTGGTTCCTTTTCACTTTCACTATCAATGAATACTACATTAGTTGTATGTTTTAACCAGTAATTGTTATTTCTTAGCTTTTTTTTTGAAAAAGAGAAAGGTAAAATCCAAAAATTTGACAGTTTTTGTAGATTTTATAATTCAGGAAAAAATTGGAATTTTGAATAAAGTATTACTTTGCCGAAGAATTCGATCCGATAACATTGCTGCTTTTAGCATATTTTCTTATGTCACTGCTGTCAACCATTGATTTATTATAAAAGTCGATATGAATGGATGACGGACAACTTTTGGGAAGTTTTTGGTTAAGACGTCGAAGATGCTGTATCAGTGGTATCAATTGATTTGATCGCGGTGTTTTTATATAAAACGATCGAAGCACAGCACCCAAGAATGGTAAATGTGCTGAGTTTTTCAACCTGTTAAATTTTTAAAGTCTCAAGACAGTTCCAATATTCATCACAAAATTTAATTGTGTAGTAAATGCTTGGATGAAGATCTTCAGAATTTTTCAAAAATTAAGTTTCAAAAAAAAGTGAGCGGACCATTGCAAAGTGAAATTGACCACATCAATTTTTCCCTTTGATTTGATGTATGGCGAAGCAAGCAATGCTTTGATAGCATTTAAAGTTAATTTTTGAATATCATTATCTGAGAGAGTATTCATAATTGTAGCAAACTTTTGACAAATTATTCCTTGTACCATAGAAGAAACCTAAAAATTGACCTTTATAGATTTTTTGAAATTTGACCTTTTTATTTCTAGACTTTCCGAATTCTGAATCTCACTTATACAATAAGTTTTTTGTCTACAAAACATGAACCTACTAGCGTGATCTTGCAAATACACGTTTCATGTAGATGAAATTTACAAACAATCACTGATGATTATCAGTAAATATCATTATGGAAAAAGCGCTAACCGAACATTCTGGATCAGTAGCAATATTGATACAACAGATGATACAATCACTTTCCTCTGCAAATACTTGTAAGGTATTTTCTAAATTTTGTTGCAGTTTATGAATACCAAGATTGTTGACAACCTTTAGGTATTCACCATATTCTTTCACTGTCACTTGGATCTGAAAAAGCACAAAGAAATAAGATAATTACTGGACTTAAAATTAATTGGACCAAGTTTGGTAAAAGTTTAATGGACGTTAATTTGAAATAAATCAATAAATCTTACCCATTTTTCGTCTAATTTTTATGTCTCATTTTTTTCTCTTTCTCTCTCTATGTAACTAAGATCTCTGAATTTACTTAAAAAGAAAAACTGAAAGTCTACTTGAAGAGCCAATGTTCATAATTCAAAGAAATTATTATTTATAATTGAAATCGAACATTCAAAATGGTCAAAATTTGATTTGAATTGCCGAAATGTTAGAAATTCTGCATATTATAAAAAATCCTTAAAAGGTGAAAGGTTGAATTAGAAAAGACACGAAGCTACCTCTCCGGTATACATCCAATCAATAATAGCTGAAATAACTTTGTATTGAAAATTGAGGAGTAAAATCCGAAATGGTGTTTGATTGCATTTAACCATCTGAAATGAAGAGATCAGTAGTTGGTGATGAAGCATTTACATAGGTGACGATGTCAACAACGCACACTGTCAAAAATGTAATATCACTAAATCAGGATATTCAATAAACCTTAGCAGCTATACAAATATTAAAATTTAAAAATATCACATTACTCATATCACATACCGTACGAATGTAATTCGAATATATGACACCGATATTGCTATGCAAAAAATCGATTTGCATTTGAGCACAAATAATTTCAACATCAGCGGTACTTGAATCTCGTTTCACACGTAACTCACGTAGATATTGGCCAATGCTATTGCAGTGTTGTTGAAAATTATGTTCCTTCAAGTGAAACATCCTGAAATAATCAATTAGGAGGTTTAAGCATTTATCGATTCGGAAGGACGATTATTTGACGGATCCAAAATCGAAAATTATTACTCTCGATTAGTCGGATTTATTTGTCACTTCTCTTTTTGTACCTTTTCCAATTTCCCTTTTTGTCATCTCTTAGTTCTCACTGCTAAAACTTACTTGTGCTAAAACTATATTGTTAAAACTTACTGCTAAAACTTACTCCTTAACATATAAATCAAATGTGAAATCTCCGTACGTTTCAATGCGGAATGCGCAAAAGATCGGAATCGTGCGATTTTGACACCATGTATCACTCTTTTAGCTTACCAACAATAATCCTGTTCTAACCTCTTACAGTAACAATAGCTAGAATTATACAATCATTTAAAATTGTTGGTCACGAAAACTTGATAAATTTAAAAAGTATTACTTGTCATGAAGACTAGACTTCATCATTCCTGTCAAATCGGAAATCAGTAAAGAAGACAGGATTCGACCTTTCAACCACCAAACAAATACACTGACTGATTGTGAATAACAATAAGACTGTTGTATTAAATACCAGCAATTTATTCATTTCAAATTGTTTCGAAATTTACAGTCTAAAATTTGCATATGAAATTAGAATATGACCATTTCATCATGTCATTCACAGTTATGATTCATTCTAATTTAAACGAATGTAATCAATATTGTCATGTGTTAATTTGCGCCACCAGCAGTTTGTTTTGCGCCATAAGCCATAAGCGAATTATCGAAATTGTTCTTACATGTCATTCATAGTTATGATTCACTCTAATTTAAACGAATGAAATCAATATTGTCATGTGTTAATTTGCGCCACCAGCAGTTTGTTTTGCTCCATAAGCCATAAGGGAATCATCGAAATCGTTCTTAAATTGTTTTTTTAATTTGTCAAAATATTTTTTAGATTTAATTTCATGCGAAAATATTTTTGATTGCATAGAATGAACAAATATTTTTAATTTGAAATTCAATGTAAATTTATAAGAAAAGTTCCGTTTTGCCTTGTTTTCAAATTCAAACGATACGAAAATATTTTATGAATAAAATTCATACAGAAAAAGAGATAGATTTGAAATGTATGCAAATATGATTTGGTATGGGTGTGTTCAGTGTTCCAATTGCGCCAACATATTGTAGGCAATTTCTTGTTTGCTATCAATCAAACAGACCAAACTTCAATATTTTGCTTCTATCATTTTTTTCCTTTTTAGTTAAAATTTAACTGATCATCAAAATCATGTCCTTTCTACAATTGTAATGTTCAATTTCATCATTTTTTCCACAATTAACAACTAAGCCAATCTATTCTGATAATCAATTTCAAAATGATGTTATCACTATTGTTTCAGCCTATTAATACTTGTCATCTTTTTTTTCCCATTACTACTTATCCATATGAAGATTGTTACGACAAAATTTACCATAAACGTATGCAAAAAAAAAAAAAACAAAACTACTATCATATTTTAGGAAGACATTTAAATTGGTTTTTCTTTTTTTTTAAAAAAAGGTTACGTTTTCTGTTTAAATATGTCGTTTTCAATCATTTTTCTATCCAATATTCTGTAACTTTTGGGGAATTTAGAAGTTTTTTTGGATACAAAATTTAAATTTTCTTTTGTAAATCATAACTTGATTGACCTATAAATTGAGCTTTTCTTCTTTTTTCTTCTTCATGAAATACAAAATAACGGATGAAATAACACGAAAAAATACAAATTGCATTGGTAATAATGATGCCAAAGTACATCTTTTTTTTTTCTCTCATCACACCTCTTTCAAACGAATGTTTAACAATTGCATGCGCAATTTGTTCATGCGCAACAAGTTTGTATCATTTCTCTCAAAGCATCTCATTTGACTGACCACAATTAACTTACTTCCGTTTTGGTATTTTGCTTGATTTGAAACAAAGTTGGTGATAATCAACTTTATAGGCTTATGGCTCAATTAAATCAGATTCTTAGTTATATTCTAATTTTCTCCCAAAAATTTAAATTTTGGAGTTTGAAAGTGGTTTTTTTTGAAGGTAAAAGTAGTTTTTACATTTTGGCAAATTTTGCAGATCAGTGGTGAAGATTAGCAATGGTAAGAGATCTGAGGAAAACTGCAACAGATAAGTGTAACAGGTGGGAATATAAGTTTTGTGATAACAGCAACGATTATCAAGGCTCTGCTACTATCGGTGACAATGAAGGTTATCACGAAATGCAAGAAGTGATCGAAGAAATAACTCTTCTGGAACCGAATCTCTCCTCCTTACAACCTTCTTCTGCCTGCGAAGTCAGTTTCATCACTGATTTCTTACGGAAATATTATCAGAAGAAATATGTGTGAACAAGAAAACAGTAAAGTGACATAGGTTATCTTTCCCGAAAAAGCTAATTCACAAATAGATTCGATGATTAAGTAAATTGATTTTTTTGCAAATACTTTCCGGAAAAGTCTTGATCCGGCAAACAAATGAGCCTTTCCCCATTCTCTTCGTATTCTAACTGGAAAAAAAAATTTGTTTCGAACTGTTCTTACTATATCGGCGGTAAGATATCAATTCGATTAGAAGTAGATAACTGGGAAAGTTTTGACTTCTTTCTCCGATTTCTTTGTCAAATACATTTGAATGAAACGAAAGGTTAGATTTTGAAAGCAAAATTAGATTCATTGATCCCATTTAACTTCTAATTCGATAATTAAATGAATATATTTTCGTAAGGACCAATACTGATCAGGAAATTTGGACTTCTTCCGGTTAAGATTAAGTCTCTTTGTCGAATAAGATGATGTCCATAGAAGCCAGACAAGAAATTTGTCAGAAAGTTTGGTAAATTTGGTCAAAAATACTTTTCACAACTAGAATTGTTTAACTTAGGTATAAGCACGAAAAAACAAAATAAAAGCAACCAAGCAAAAATTGAATGTAATCAGTCTATCTTCTAATTCCTATTTTAATTTATCAGAAAGTGGAACCAGACTGAGAGAAACGAGATTAGGCCAGAATGCATCGATCAAAAATAACACTATTTTCCAAATCCTTTTTTTTTAAAAAAAAAGAAAGATTAATAAACTATTTAAAGGCAGATGATTTGATTTCAATTTTTTGAAGCAACCGGAATTCAAGATTTGTCCAGTTGAACTGAACTTACATTTCATGAAAATAAATATTTGAAAATCTAGTAATTCTCATTGTGAGTTATTCATTTCTCTAATTTGTGATTGACAACTAAATCTAAATTATTGCTAATTTTCGGTTAGTAAATTAAAAGCAAAAATAAGTAAGGAAACAAATGAATGATTGAATAAATGAATGACTTGAAAATTGTCGCCAGAATTGTCATCACAACAACATTTATAAAATGAAAAATTTCGTATGTAAAGAATAGTGTAGTCTTATATTGGAGGATATTTCATTTACTCATAACTTCATATCATCTTCTCGTAATCTGTTGACAAATTCTTACAGCAATACTAAATTTTATCCCTCTCACCTCTTATAGCACCTCATAAATTCCCGAATGATCGGTGAAATTGCAAAAAAAATATCACAAATTATTCCATTATGAAATTTATTTTTTTAAAATGGTCTCAAATAAATGGGAAAAGTAGAAATTGAGATTTAAAATTATGGCTCATATCAGTTTAATAATCAGAACTAGAACTATAAATTAAATCCGAGAATGGTATAATAGACATGTTGTGGGATAATATCAAAACTAATGTCAACAAATGCTTTGGATTCTCTGGTTTGCCTATCCAAAGGTTCTAATACCTTTGAATTAATATTTTCTCATTATCAGTCCAAAGATATCAGATGCCTCTAAAATGAGCCTTTATGTTTACCTGTTCAAAGATCTCAAAATATCTTTGAATCGATACTTTATCTTCATCCTTGTTTGTTATATTATTTTTTGTGGACTGAAAAAGCTTTCGAATAAACTTCGCTATGTAAAAAACTTAGCAAAGTCTTGATAGATGGACCTGTCAAGTCTATTAAATATTATAAATATTTACAATGAAAGAGTTCGATAAAGAAATTTGTGTCGAATTTTTAGCATAATTATGGGAAAACCAAAATCATTCATAGCAATAGTCATCTCCTACTTAACACGATCATTTAAGCCTAGTAGGAACATTTTGTCTTCATGATATAAATGCGCCTACAATGCTACTCTTCAATTTTAAATTTGATTTCAAGTATGGATGATAACAGTTGTTACCTGTACAGTTTCAAAATCGCTGATTCTTTGTGGCATTTGTCATAGAAGTGATGAAATGCGACCAAAAATAAATTTTTCTTTTATTTATATTTTGAAGAAAAAAAATTTTTATAAATCACTTCTATATCCTTTTATTTGAAATCAATTTAAGGTTTGGGGTTAAGGGTAAAGTTTAAGTTGGTGGTTAATTCTGGGTTAAGTTTAATTTTTAGAGGCAAATCTTCGCTATAAATGTTTTTTTTCTTTTTTTTGCATTTATTATTATTGATAAAAAGCAATCATTGTATTGAAAAAGCAATTATTGTATTGAAAACTAATTATTACCTACGAGAGATTACCATTATAATATTTTCACTCATTTGATTACAATTCAAAAATTATCCTTAACAAACTTTATTTGTTTCATTTATTCCTTTTTCTTCTCGCTATATTGGCTAATACTGGCAAAGATTTGTCAAAATTTTATCAGAAGACTTATCAGAAGTGATTTATCAGAATGCTATCACTCCTTTTTTCCTGTAAAAAAAACGTAGCAAAAATTGGTTGTAAATGATATGAAAATTAGAATTGAAACAAATCAGGTCATAGAAATGATGCCAAAAAAAAAATAATATTTTCGTAAAATTTAATCAAACTTTTTCGGGGAATGTTTCAATGATTAATAAATGGGTCTGATACAGAGCGATTCATCTAGTGAAAAATTGTATTAGTTGATATGGAACAAATGATGTTGACAAAATTTCCATTTATAAATGACCCATGTCATTTCAACGGTATTACAATCGTATCACTTCAAGCTAGCAATTATTGATCATTTTCAATGCAAAATTTTAACTTATCATTTTCATTAAACCATAAACTGAATGATTTTTTTCTTTTTTTGAAAGTTTCAATCGCACGATGTTATTATGAAAAGAAGAAAAGTTTGTAGTGAATTGTTATCAGCGGTATGCAGTGATCAGTCATCAATATCATCAGTCATAACTCAGACGGTATTAAATAGTCGGTGTATCGTATAATGTCACACAGAGAGGAAAACATCCTTGTCACCTGGCCTGGTTCTTAACATTTCCTACACTAAAAATATCGGTAAACCTGCATTCGTCCATATTTTCCTCTTTTATCATAAAATACCGTCAATGGTATTTAAATTATTTTTCCTGTATCCTAATTTTTTTCCAAATTTCGAGAAATATAAAATTAGTGATAAGAAATAGATTGCAAAAGACTATTAGAATTCCTCCTACATTTATGAATTAATGATAAGAAGTAAAAGTTGAAAGGAACTAAGGAAAGAAATGTTATTAACTTTGTGGATATCATCAGGCGAAAAGTTTTTTTAATGACTAAACTATATCTATCACTTGTTAAGTGATAACATGAATCACTTCGCTCTTACACATTCTTTTTTGCAAGTATACTTACATATTTATCAATTATCAATTGCAGTAAATTTGTATGATAAATCAATTCAGCTATAATTGTTGAAAACTTTCATATATAAAAAGCAGAATCAAGATTTGTGGCATTTTAATCCTTTGAAAAATATAATTTTAAATAATTAAATTGAAATAGTTTGAAGCATTTATTACTGGTAAGTGATCAATAAGTTCTTGGCATGCAACAGCATGCAGTAACATGCATACATTAGCGCTCTCAGTCTCAAATCGAGTTTCAATGATAAAATTACATTGAAATAATTCAAAGTATGAATAATAACATGTAATAGCTATAATTATTCACGAGTCAACGATTTTTCGGTATGTAATAGCGTACATGCATTAGTGCTCTTCTTCAGGTTATCGGAATGCAAAAACATGCAGTAGCATGCATGCAACATCACTCTTATCTTTAACTTCTGATTCAAATTTCAATCAAATCTTCAACCATGCATATAATTGTGAAAACAAGTTCTTACTGCCTCATGAAAAACTTGCAATTGTCAAGTTTTTTTTGGCAATTTTTTTTTAATTCTCAAAGAATACATACAATATTGATTAACTCATTTAGTTACTTTTCATCTGCCAGTACTTTTCTTCGTACAGTTCATTTGTTTTTCCTTTTTTT
>NW_018108789.1:21599-25367 GCF_000183805.2 Loa loa | reverse complement strand
TGTGCATATATACGTATATGTGTATGTATATATGCATGTGTTTGTATGTATATACATGTGTATATGTACGTATGTATGTATGTGTATGTATGTGTGTATGTATATGTACATATGTGTATGTGTATGTATATATGTATGTGTATGTATATGTATATGTATATATACGTATGTATGTATGCATGTATGTATGTATGTATGTATGTATGTATGTATGTACGTTATATGTTTACTGGTAAATGTTTTTGATCAAGTTTACAAAATAGAAAAAAGCTGAAAAAAAAATGCTGTAAAATGAGGCAACCTTTTTCTTTCTTTCTTTCTTTTTTTGTTTTTTTCTTTCTTCCTTTACCTTTTTTCTTTTTTTTTGTATTATTTCTCGAATTGAGCGCTTTTGTCTGACTAAAATCTATCGTAAAAGCAAAGCACTAATAGCAGCAACTTAAGTTTATAGCAACAGCTGTAGCTCTTATTTCTTCACAGCTTTTCCAATATTTGCCTCCCACATTGCCGCATTATAAATATAAAATTCAAAGCATATTGTTTTGGTAGAAGGCAAAAGGTGCAGTAGCAATTCTAGCTCTATCTCTTAGCTTTTACAATTGAGCTCCAGCTCGAAATGCTGCTACAGCATTTGAATGTGTGAATTAGTTTATGTGTGTGTATGTTCGTGTGTGTGTGTGTATGTATGTGTTGATGGGTGTGTATGTGTGTGTGTATGTATGTGTTGGTGGGTGTGTATGTGTGTGTATGTGTGTATGTGTATATATATATCTATATATATATATATGTATTTGTGTATGTTGTAAAGTAGATGGGTTGAATGAGTGAGAACGAAAAGCTATATTACATTTCAGTTTCACTTTACGTCAACATTGACAATATTCTTTAGGCTATAAGATATTGAAAATAAGCGGAAGTGATTAGTTGATGAAATTGTGGCGGTAATTGTATCAAATATTTTTTTTTTTTGACTTATTGCTTAATATTTAATATTAAATTTTAATTTGTGCCTAAATTTGTTCATCATTTTACGCATTCTTTTTTCAATTATCAATTTTAATATTATTTTATATTAAAATTTGTAGCAAACAATAGGAGCAGCAGCAGCAACAACAACAACAACAACAATAACAACAATAAAAAACGACAACAACAACAATAACACCAGTACTACTACTATTACTACTACTACTATTACTACAATAATAATAACAATAACAATAAGCAAATAGAACAGAAGAAGTATATTAAAGTAAGCTCCAAGCATGGATTACGAAAATAATCCAGCATGGCCATATTTGCGACAATCACGCGAACAAATGATTGCGGTATGATTTTTTTTTATTGTTTTTGCATTTATTTACTTAATTAATTAATTTAATTATAACTATCATTCTCAGTTAATTTATTGCAATTATTATAATTATTTTGTTGGTTTTTATTGTTTTTGCATTTATTTGCTTAATTAATTAATTTAATTATAACTATCATTCTTAGTTAATTTACTGTAATTATTATAATTACTTTGTTGGTTAATTAATTGGTTAATTTTTTAATCTGTTTTTTCTCCCTAAATAAATTATTAGTTCGTATTGCATTTGCATATTCTTATTCCTATTAATTTCTTTCCACATTTAGCTTAGTTAATTATTTAGTTAATCGATTTATTCAAATTCGTTCTTTTTATCAAATAATGAGTTTTTTTTTTTACATTTTCATGATCGTACTAATTCCACAAATTAATTACTTAATTAATTTATTTAAATTCATTCTTCTAAAATAAATTATGAATTCTTATAGTATTTTCATGTTCTTATTAATTTCTTTCCATATTTATCTTGATTAATTACTTGGTTAATTAATTTATTTAATTTGTACTTCTTTTTTTTTTAAATAAATTATGAGTTCCTACTGTATTTTCATGATCTTATTAATTTCATTTCACATTTAGTAATTAAAATTTCCAACGGATAAAATTGCATTATTAGATAATTAACATTAATAATTATAGAAGTATACAAGATAAAATACAGAATTTGATTTTTTTTTTTTGTGATTATTAAAATTAATGTTAATTAATTAGTGCGTTAATTTCCATCGTTTATCATTTCATGATTTTTACAATTTCATCATTTCTTTCATTCATTTAATCATTTTTTTTTTTTCATAGTTGTAATGTTACTCATTTATCTTATTCCTAAATATTTAGCAACATTCGAAATGCATCCATTCATCATCTAAAAAACAATGAATTTCCAATATTTAATTAAAATTTTAACTAAAATTAGGATTATTTTAATTGAAATTAAACTGAAAAAATTAAATTAATTTAATGGAAATTAAAATTAAATCAATACAAATAATCATATATTCGTTATAAATCTCATCCAAAAATATAACAAATGGTATATGTGACATTAATTTATCCATTTATATGATATACATACTTATCCATTTTATCATTCTTGGATATCAATATCTTTTTTTTTTTTTTCGCAGCAAATCGAATGAATTTCAAAAGTTTTAAAATTTTTAAAATCCAAATTAATATGGAAATTTTAGCCATTATAAGATTATAAATGTTAAAGAATGATTAAAAGTTTTGGAAATTTTGAAAAAATTTAAAAAAAAATTTTACATTTTAGTAAATGATTGAAAATAAATTCAACTTGAAGTTTTGTCTTATTTGTTTTGTCAAAAAAAAGAAAAAAAAGAAAAAAAAGAAAAGAAAAAGAGCAAGGAAAAAAAAAATCTAAACTTTGATGGATCAGGTATGGATGAAATGACAGAGATAGGACAGACAGAGAGATAAACAAACGAGGATGATGATGATGATGATGGAAAGTACGGATGAAATGACAAACAGATGATGGTGGGTCGATCGAGATGTAAAGTTTTTCAGTTGCCCACGCAACCTGTACTAATCCTGCAATACGGGCAAGAATATTCCAGAAGACGGGAGAAGATCACATTCCTAAATGCTTTAACTAAAAAAAAAGATGAAGGAAAGAAAAAATAATGAAATTTTGTTTTGAATGAATAATCTTTAATCTAATTAATCATTAAAGATTAATTAATCAAAAATTTTTGCTTTTTAATATCACTAAATTAAACAAATATTTCATTTAAATTTCAAATTTTTTTTTCAAATATTTAATGGAAAATCTCTTTTATCAAACTCTTTAATCAATAAATAATTAAAAATTTCAAAACTTTCTTCAAACTCTTTAATCAATAAATAATTAATCGAAATTTTTCTTTTCCTATATAATTATAATTAAATTAAATATATATAATTAAATTAAACAATTGTATAATTAAATTGAACAAATATTTTTAAAATTTTTAATATTTTATTTAAATTTCAAAATTTTTTATAATATTTTATGAAAAATTTTTTAAAACTCTTCAATCAAGGAAGGAATAAATTAATCAAAAATTTTTCTTTTTTCTTTTGCATTATTAAGTTTGAATTTCAATCACTTTTTTAAATTTAATAAAAATTTTTAAAATTCTTTAATTAAACAATAATTAATCAAAACTTTTCCTTTTTTTTCTTGTATCGTTAAATTTAAACAAGTATTTCATTAAAATTTTCAATATTTCATCTAAAATTCCAAAACTTTTTTCAATATTTAATGGAAAACTTTTTCAAACTTCGCAATCAAAAAATAATTGGACGAAATTTTTTGTTTTGATGTCATTAAAAGAGAAATTTTTCAAATTTTTCAAAATAATAAAATTCAATCAAAACTTACTTTCATTTTT
>NW_018108789.1:20036-20924 GCF_000183805.2 Loa loa | reverse complement strand
GGAAGAAATGTGGAAGTTAGTAATTAGTGAAGTGGGGAGAAATGTGGAAGTTAGTAATTAGTGAAGTGGGGAGAAATGTGGAAGTTAGTAATTAGTGAAGTGGGGAGAAATGTGGAAGTTAGTAATTAGTGAAGTGGGGAGAAATGTAGAAGTTAGTAATTAGTGAAGTGGGGAGAAATTTCTAGATTGTATTATGTGAAGCCAAGATTGCCAAGTAAGTGATAGAATTGAAAATGAATGATAGAAATTCTTATGATTTATAGAAGGAATGTGTGAAGATGATGGAACAATCACATTGCAAATTGATAGTATTTTCTCATAGCTGGAAGAGAAATTTACATATCCTTATGTTAATTTATCATACAAACAAATGGCTTCAATTTACAATATCCTTTGTTTGAATTTTAGCCAAACAAAGGAATTCTTTAAAACAAAGAAAATACGAGATGCTTAATAGAAATCTAGAAATGTACCCACATTAGATGGGATTATAAGGCATGGTTATGAGATTAGAGATATTATCTTTACAGTATACCTCATCAATGTGCAAATAAGCTGAGTTATCATCCAGTTGCTTATTAATGACTAAAGATTATGAGTGATTTGATTATCACGTGGTTTCTATCTTTTACCATAATATTACAGGAATTGAATAAATGATTCATCACTTGATAATTCGGTTGAAAATTTAATTGGAATTTGTGCAATGAATTACTTATCGGAAAATGATTTAAATAAAATAATATTTAAGATTCAAATTTATGATGCGCATAGTTTGATTGTTTTAACGAATTACAAATTTTTTTTTTTCTCGGTTTTTCCGACATTTTAACGGTTACGACAAATTCGAGAAATAACTTTATCTTCTAATTTCAACTAAATGATCGT
>NW_018108789.1:16343-18852 GCF_000183805.2 Loa loa | reverse complement strand
TTTATTTATAATATTCCAATTAATTAAATAATTTTCAAGTCCTTTTATCTTATTTCTTTTAATAATAACTTTATGATTAAAATTTTGCAATTTTTTGAAACAAATAAAAGGTAAATTTTACTAAATATTCATAATTTTTTAAAGTAATTGAAATTAAACTTAATGAAATTTTAATTGTTTTTTTTTTGTAAAATTTAAATTTATAGGAGAAAATAATTTTTGAATAAATTATAAACCAAAATGTTGTATACGATGAAAATAAGATTTACATTTGGAATAAAAGAAAAAAAGAGTGATTTTCGAAAAATATAAATTGGCTTATTGATTATCATTTTATATAAAAATATATTAATTATTTATTTTCAATTGTTTATTTGTTAATTACCAATTCGTATTAAAATATATCAATTATTTAACTTCAATTATTTGCATTTTTTTTTTTTACTTTTTACAGGTAACAGCTAAAAGCAGAAATTGTGCAAGAGATGAATCCACCAAAATTTGAAAAAACGGAAGATATGTCAAATCTTACCTTCTTAAATGACGCTTCTGTTTTGCATAACTTACGTGCACGTTACGGTCAAATGTTAATTTACGTTAAGTTTTTTTTTTTTCGAAAATTTCGTTTTAAAGCATATTGTTATTAACAATTGTTTATTCATTTCTGTAAGTTTTTTAGTAAGTTTTTTTTTTTTCCTGTTTTACAGCATATTTTAATGAAAAATCATTACTTATTCCTTCTCTCCCTTACTTTCCCCCTCTCTCTTTCCCCTCTCTCTCTCTCTCTCTTTTCTTCCTAAAATAAAATGAAATTTTAATTAACGTTAGCCATTTTTCCAATGTTATAATAATATATTCCTGTAAATTTGATAATTAATATAGTCATTGATAAATCTTCATTAGTAAACTATTAAAATTTACATGCAAAAATTTGCTATAAAGTAAATGGCATGCATGCAAGTTTGCTATAAAATAATTAGCATGCATGCAAATTTGCTATAAAGTAAATGGCATACATGCAAGTTTGCTATAAAATAATTGCCATGCATGCAAATTTATTTGTAAAATTGCATGCTAGCATATAATAAAAATTTATTTTATAGACATATTCGGGATTATTCTGTGTCGTAATTAATCCATACAAGAGACTTCCAATTTATGAACCATCCGTAGCTGAAATGTACATGGGTAAACGACGAACCGAAATGCCACCTCATTTATTTGCTGTTTCGGATGAAGCTTACCGGAATATGTTAATCGATCATGAAAATCAATCAATGTTAATTACCGGTGAATCTGGTGCCGGAAAAACAGAAAATACCAAAAAGGTTTTTTTTCTTCTTCAAATTAAAATTTTCAAATGATAATGATATCATAAGTATTTACATGTTCGTATATAATTACGTATTGTTAAAGAAAGTATACGTAAAGGATATGATATAGTAATTTATTCATATTTAAATTTATTAGTAAAAATGAAGAATTTGATTATTACAATCATTTTATCAATGACAAAACACAACCAAAGATTGTAAATTAATTAAAATCAATTTCTGATAAGTTAAAATTATGACAAAACACAACCGGAAATTGCAAATTAATTAAAATCAATTTCTGATAAGTCAAAATTATGATAAAACACAACTGGAAATTGCAAATTAATTAAAATCAATTTCTGATAAGTTAAAATTATGACAAAACAGAACCGGAAATTGCAAATTAATTAAAATCAACTTCTGATAAGTTAAAATTTAGCTAATTCATATTACTTAAACATAATTCAAAAAGAAAATGTGCATTATAAGAAATAATTTCAAAAAAGAAAAAAAATGATATCAACACTGTGAAGCATTTATAATCGTATCCGTATTCAAAGTTTATTAACCGGAATTTTTACCAATCAATGATTTCAGGTTATTGCATATTTTGCAACAGTTGGTGCATCCCAGCAAAAGAGTGATGCAGCAGGAGCTGGTGCTGCACCGGATCAACCGGATAAAAAGAAGGTAACCTTGGAGGATCAAATTGTTCAAACAAATCCGGTACTGGAAGCATTTGGTAATGCAAAAACTGTCCGGAACAATAATTCATCACGCTTTGGCAAATTCATTCGAATTCATTTCTCCAAGCTTGGCCGTGTCGCATCATGCGACATTGAACATTGTTAGTTTTATTAATTCTTTTTTTTGAAATTTAATTTTAAATTTATAAAATATTTCTGATCATTTGATATTATGTCATATCTTTTTGTTGATATGATATTATTACTGCAATCTAAAATATGCACATAGCTTCCTGACGATGCTTCCGTTTTAATCATTCCGGAAATATTCATTTACAGATGAACTGAATTACTTTCCATTGAATGAATCAATCAGATAATTTTAACTGATTGATTTTTAATAATTTCATCTTAGTTAATTAAAACTTCCAAAAATTTTAACTTTTAACATTATTGAATCCTTTCTATTTCCATACAGTAATAAAACTATTCAACTAAGTTAAATTT
>NW_018108789.1:14239-15825 GCF_000183805.2 Loa loa | reverse complement strand
AAGCTTGGCCGTGTCGCCATCATGCGAACATTGAACATTGTTAGTTTTATTAATTCTTTTTTTTTGAAATTTAATTTTAAATTTATAAAATATTTCTGATCATTTGATATTATGTCATATCTTTTTGTTGATATGATATTATTACTGCAATCTAAAATATGCACATAGCTTCCTGACGATGCTTCCGTTTTAATCATTCCGGAAATATTCATTTACAGATGAACTGAATTACTTTCCATTGAATGAATCAATCAGATAATTTTAACTGATTGATTTTTAATAATTTCATCTTAGTTAATTAAAAACTTCCAAAAAAAATTTTTTAACTTTTAACATTATTGAATCCTTTCTATTTCCATACAGTAATAAAACTATTCAACTAAGTTAAATTTGGTTTGCGCAAAAAAAAAGTACCACAAATCATTTTTCAGATATAATTTAGAATTTAAAAATTTCAAAACTTTCCAAGTGTAGGAAAAAAAAATGTATGAAATTTGTAACTTTGATTTGCTTCAGAATTTGAAATGGTTTTAAATTTCAAAAATTTCTCAAAAAGAGCTTATTTCAAATTTGTAATTGAAATTTGGTAGCTTTTAATTACTTCAAAATTTCAAATAGTTTAAAATTCCAGAAGTTTTTTGAAACTTCTAACTTCGATTTATTTCAGAATTTTAAATAGTTTGAAATTTCAAAAAAAAAAAAAATGCTTCAAAATAATAATATCCATTTGAAATTTGTAATAAAAATTTGGTAGCTTTTAATTATTTCAAAATTTCAAATAATTTAAAATTTTCGAAAATTTTTAAACAATCTTTATTTAATGAATTTGCATAAACTTTCAATTAAAAATTTAATAACTAATTTTTTTTCCTTTATTTTTTCTTTTGTTTTATAGATTTGCTTGAAAAATCACGTGTTATACGACAAGCACCTGGTGAACGATGTTATCATATCTTTTATCAACTTTATTCGGATTATATGCCATCATTGAAAAAAGATTTAATGTTGGATAAGGCATTAAAAGAATATCATTTTGTTGCACAAGCTGAGCTTACAATTGATGGTGTTAATGATAAGGAAGAGCATCAACTTACCGATGAAGCATTTGATATTTTACATTTTTCACCGGAAGAAAAAATGAATTGTTATAAATTAATGGCAGCAATAATGCATATGGGAAATATGAAATTTAAACAACGACCACGTGAGGAGCAAGCGGAACCGGATGGTACAGATGATGCGGAAAAAGCATCCGCAATGTATGGTTTAAATCATGAAGAATTCCTGAAAGCATTAACAAAACCACGTGTAAAAGTTGGCAATGAATGGGTTAATAAAGGACAAAATATTGAACAAGTAACATGGTCTGTTGGTGCAATGGCAAAAGGATTATATTCAAGAGTTTTTAATTGGCTTGTTAAAAAATGTAATAAAACATTGGATCAAAAGGGTATTTCAAGAGATTTTTTCATTGGTGTATTGGATATTGCTGGTTTTGAAATTTTTGATGTAAGTTTTTTTTTTTTTTTTTTTGTTAAATTTTTAAAATTTTTAAAAAAATTTTAAAAAACTAACTAATAAATAGT
>NW_018108789.1:11675-12789 GCF_000183805.2 Loa loa | reverse complement strand
GTAATTAATTAAAAACCATTATTTGTATTGAAGGGAATTTTGATAATGAAAATTTTGTTTTAAAATTTTATAAAAAAAAAAAAAAAAAGACAAGGACGAATTTTTTCTTTTTTTTGGCAAATTTTTTTTTAAAAATTTTAAAAAACTAATAGTATTTTTTAAGTAATTAATTAAAAAGTATTATTTACATTGAAAAAAATTTTTGATAATGGAAATTTTATTTTCAAAATCTTAAAAAAAAGAAAAGGACGAGTTTTTTCTTTTTTTTGGCAAATTTTTTACTTTTTAGAAAATTTTAAAAAACTAATAGTATTTTTTAAGTAATTAATTAAAAAGTATTATTTATATTGAAAAAAGCTTTTGATAATGAGAGTTTTATTTTAAAATTTCACAAAAAAAAAAGGACAAATCTTTTCGTTTTTTTGTTTTTGTTTTTTTTTTAAGCAAATTAATTAAAATATGTAATTTTTAATAAAATTAATTCAAAAAATTATTGGATGTTTAAAAATTTAGAAAATGGACAGAAATTTTGTGAAATTTAATAAAAATTTATTTTTAGACAAATTAATTAAGTGAGTAATTTCTTGGAAATTAATTAAGAAAAATTTTGTTATATATACAAAAATTTTTGAAAAATGAGATTTTGTGATATTTATAAATTTCATCATAAATGTCAATCAATTAAATAATTTCAAATAGTGGATGTGCAAAAAATTTGCTATCATATACCATAGTATTTAATAAATTTAATTAATTCAATACATTATATTAATTTGTTTTTAATCCATCAATTTAATTAATTATATCGGATTATTTACTTATTCATTTGTTTATTCACGGATTTGTCGCTGCTATGTTGCAAAATTTATATAAATTATTTCAATTTCTTTTTAATTAACGAATTAATTAAATGTATTAAATTATTTATTTATTTATTCATTCATTTGTTTATGGATTTGCTATTGTGCCGCAAAGTTTATAAAAACTATTTAAATTTCTTTTTAACTAATTAATTAAATATGTTGAATTATTTATTTGAATTTATTAAATTTAATCTAATATAAATAATGTTTATTTATTTATTTTGTTTATTTATTTATTCATTTTTTATTCA
>NW_018108789.1:9001-11209 GCF_000183805.2 Loa loa | reverse complement strand
TAAATCAGCTTACATGTAACGGTGTACTGGAAGGTATTCGAATTTGTCGTAAAAGGTTTCCCTAACAGGTATTATTTTATTTCATTTTAATAATTTAAATAATTTTTTTTTAATTTGAAATAATTTTAATTAAAAATTTTCTATTTTAAATCTTTGATTTTAATTATATTTGGAATAAATTTATTAAGTTATTGAAATGTATTTTAGATGAAATTTTGTTACGAATAAAAATTTATTCAAATTTCGTAATAATCCAATATTAAATTATTTCAATTAATTGATAATATTATGTGACAAATGATAAAGGAGTAAAAATTTTTATTATACGATGAAATATTTAATGTAAATTTAACGATTACATATTAAAAAATTTGATTTTAATATAAAAATTTTAATTTCAATTATTTGATTTTAATATAAAAATTTTGATTTCAATTATATCCTAAATAATATAATTATAAAAGTATCACTTTTTTCTTTTTTTTTTGATTAAATTAATTTTATTAATTTTATTGTAAGACGAAATATTTGATGTAAATTTGTCAAATATAAATTAAAAAGTTTGATTTCAATACAAAAATTTTAATTTAATTATATCCTAAATAATATAATCATAAAATTATCATTTTTTCTTTTTTCTTTGATTAAATTAATTCTGTAGTAAGATGAAATATTTGATGTAAATTTAATAATTACAAATTAAAAAAAAAGATTAAAAAATTAAAAACTAAAAAAATTCAATAATTAAAAAATTTGATTTTTTAATATAAAAGTTTTAATTTTAATTATATCCTTAAATAATATAATTATAAAATTGTCACTTTTCTCTTCTTTTTTGATTAAATTAATATTATTATAGGTTAAAATATTTGATGCAAATTTAACAATTATAAATTAAAAAATTTAATTTTAATATAAAAATTTTAATTAATAAAATATCCTAAATAATATATAATCATAAAATTATCACTTTTTCTCCCTTTTTCTTTTTTTTTAATTAAATTTTTTTTTTTCTTTTTAATCTTCTTTTTTTTTAGATCAATGCATAAAGATTTCAAACAACGTTATTCATTACTTGCTGCTGATGAATCAATAAGTTCAACAGATGTACGAAAATGTGCTGAAGCAATGTTACAACGTCTTGTTAAAGATAATATTTTAACAGAGGAAAATTTTCGTCTTGGTGAAACAAAAGTTTTCTTTAAAGCAGGTGTATTAGCACATTTAGAAGATGTACGTGATGAAGCATTAAAAATGCTTCTAACAAAATTACAATCACAAATACGATGGTACTTAGGTTTAACCGAACGTAAACGACGTATACAACAAAAAGCTGGTTTATTAATTGTTCAACGTAATGTACGTGCATGGTGTTCATTACGTACATGGGAATGGTTTAAATTATATACAAAAGTACGACCAATGTTAAAAGAAGGAAAAATTGTTGAAGAAATGGAAAAATTACAAGAAAAATTGAAAACACTTGAAGAAACATTACAAAAAGAAGAAAATTTACGAAAAAATTTGGATGAAACAGCGAAAAAAATGGAAACAGAAAAAGCGGATTTATTTGAAAAATTGGAAACAATCAAAAATAATTTGAATAAATCAGAAGGAAATCTTTCACAAATGGAAAATGCTAAAACGGATGCTGATAAAAGACTTGAAGTAAGTTTTATTATTATTATTTATTATTACTCTTATTAATTATTATTATGTTATTATTATTATTATTATTGTTATTATTATTATTATTATTATTATTATTATTATTATTATTATTATTATTATTATTAATTATTATTATTAATTATTATTATTAATTATTATTATTATTGCTTCTTTACAAAATTTTTTAATTCAATTCTTTTAACTTTTAAATTTCTTTAATTTTTTTTGGAATTTAATTTAAATGTTTTCGTAGTTCATTGTAAAAGTTAAAACTATTATCACATCTTTTAATCCTTAGTTTAGTGTAAAATTAAATTAAATATTATCATCATATTTCCCGAAAACTTTTATTTAATTTAATTTCTTCATTTTGGATTTTTTTAATTTCCAAATTCAATTTCTCCTTAGTATCAATGTAAAGTTAGACTATTATCATATCTCCTTACTATCAATGTAAAGTTAGACTGTTATCATATCTCCTTACTATCAATGTAAAGTTAGACTGTTATCATATCTCCTTACTATCAATGTAAAGTT
>NW_018108789.1:5126-8805 GCF_000183805.2 Loa loa | reverse complement strand
AAAGTACTTAGTAAGTTAAGTTTATTATTATTATTTATTATTACTTCTTATTAATTTATTATTATTGTTATTATTATTATTATTATTGTTATTATTATTATTATTATTATTATTATTATTATTATTATTATTATTATTATTAATTATTATTATTAATTATTATTATTAATTATTATTATTATTGCTTCTTTTAACTAAAATTTTTTTAATTCTAATTCTTTTAACTTTTAAATTTCTTTTAATTTTTTTTTTTGGAATTTAATTTAAATGTTTTCGTAGTTCATTGTAAAAGTTAAAACTATTATCACATCTTTTTAATCCTTAGTTTAGTGTAAAATTAAATTAAATATTATCATCATATTTCCCGAAAACTTTTATTTAATTTAATTTCTTCATTTCGGATTTTTTTAATTTCCAAATTCAATTTCTCCTTAGTATCAATGTAAAGTTAGACTGTTATCATATCTCTTTACTATCAATGTAAAATTAGGCTATTATTATATCTCGTAATTTAAAAGTGAAAGTTAAATTATTATTATGATAATATTAAGCAAAGATGCATTATAAAAATACAATTTGGGGCATTTTTAATCAAAAATCAAAAAATTTTTTCACCATTTTTATAATTTTTTTATTGTAAAATTTTTTTTTAATTTTTTTTTTCAATTTCAGGAATTAAATGAACAACTTGCTGATGTTGAAGATCAAAATACGGAAATACAACGTGCGAAGAAAAAGGTTGAAGGTGAAATTGATGCATTAAAGAAGCAAGTTCAAGATTTGGAAATGAGTGTACGTAAGGGTGAAATGGAGAAGCAATCAAAAGATCATCAAATTCGTTCAATTCAAGATGAATTACAACAACAAGCCGAATCAATTGCTAAATTAAACAAAGAGATTAAACATCAGGAAGAAATGAATCGTAAAATAACGGAAGATTTACAGGGTGAAGAAGATAAAACAAATCATGCAAATAAGATTAAAAGTAAATTAGAGCAAACCCTTAATGATTTAGAAGATAATTTGGAGCATGAACGACGTGCAAAAGCGGATAGTGAAAAATCAAAACGAAAACTTGAAGGTGAATTAAAAATTACACAGGAAACAATTGAAGAAGCAACACGTCAACGACGTGATTTGGAAAATAATATGAAACGAAAAGAAACGGAAATGAATGCATTGAGTAGTCGTTTAGAAGATGAACAATCAACAATAAGTAAATTACAACGACAAATTAAAGAATTACAAAGTCGTGCAGCAGAATTGGAAGATGAAGTACATAATGAGCGACAATCACGATCAAAAACTGATAAAGCACGTTCCGATATTCAACAAGAATTAGATGAATTAAATGATCGTTTAGATGAACAAGGTGGTGCAACAGCAGCACAAATTGAAATTAATAAAAAACGTGAAGCTGAAGTTGCAAAATTACGACGTGATATTGAAGAAGCTAATATGAATCATGAAAGTCAATTAGTTACGCTACGTAAAAAGCATACAGATGCTATTGCTGAATTAACTGATCAATTAGATCAAATTCAAAAGCAAAAACAAAAATTAGAAAAGGATAAATTACAATATACACGTAATGCGGAAGATTTAGCATCACAATTAGATCATGAATGTTCAGCTAAAGTAAGCAATGAAAAATTAGCAAAACAATTTGAATTACAATTAAATGATTTACAAGCACGTGCAGATGAGCAATCACGACAAATTCATGATTATAGTACAATACGGAATCGTCTTAGTAATGAGAATAATGATATGATAAGACAATTGGAGGATGCGGAAGAGCAAGTGACAACATTACAACGTTTTAAAGCACAATTAGTGCAACAAATTGATGATATACGTTCCGCAGCTGATGAAGAAGTACGTGAACGTCAAGCACTTGCGGCACAAGTGAAGAATTTACAAATTGAAGCGGAACAAGCTCATAATAATTTAGAAGAAGAAATTGAATCAAAGAATGAAGTAGCACGACAATTAAGTAAAGCAAATGGTGAAATACAACAATGGCAATCACGTTTTGAACAAGATGGTATGCTACAAGCTACAGAAATTGAAGAAGCACGTCGTAAGCAAGGTGTTAAAATTAATGAATTACAAGAAGCACTTGAACAAGCTAATCAAAAGATTATATCATTGGAGAAAACACGATCACGTCTTCTTGGTGATCTTGATGATGCGCAAGTTGACGTAGAACGTGCAAATGCTACAGCAAGTCAATTAGAGAAAAAACAAAAAGGTTTTGATGCAGTAAGTTTTAATTTTCATTTTAATATTGTCTTTTCTTTTTTTTTTTTAACTAGTGATATGATAAGTTATAAATTATAAATGAATAAAGATTCAATTTAGATATCTTATTAAGATATCGATAATTGAAAATTAAAATGAATTAAAATATAACTTGGCTTATTTTAAAGATTTTCTTTTTTTCTTTTTTGATCAAAGGATACAAAATTGTTTAAGTTGTTTAAGTTTATTAAGTTCAAATAATTTTACAGTTATAATTTTTGGTGATCTTTCTTTTTTTTTTTCTAAACATTTAAAATTTTTAATTGAAATATAATTTGACTTATTTTAAAGATCATCTTTGTTTAAAATTTATTCAATTCAAGTAATTTTACAATTACAATGCTGATGATCTCTTTTTTTTTCTTCAAGAATTTAAAATTTTAAATCGAAATTTAACTTGCCTTATTTTAAAAGTCTTTTTTGATCAAAGGATACGAATTATACATTTAAACAAATAGCATTAATATTGTGTAATACTACAATTGTTATGATGCTAATGACAGCTTTCTTTTTCTTTTTGTTTTTTTTTTTTTTTTTTGAGCATTTTTTGAATTTGAACCAAAATATTAGCTTGTATTTATTTAAAGATCATTAATTAAGGAAATGCTTAGAAATCCATAAATATTAAATAATATAATAAATTGATAAATTTCAAATATTGGTACTTGAAATTTTGATATAAAATTTTACAATTTTTACATTTCTAATAAGAATTAAACAAGTCAAGGAATATGATAAATTGGTAAATTTCAAATATTAATTTAAAATTTCACAATTTTATATTTTTAATAAAATTAAGAATCAAATAAATCAATTTATTAATAAATTAAAAATTTTTTCATAAATTTTACTAATTAATTAAGAAAAATATTTGCAGCTTGTTGATGAATGGAAAAAGAAAGCAGATGATATGGCAGCTGAACTTGATGCTATACAACGTGAAGTGCGTAATTTATCAACTGATTTATTTAAAATGAAAACAACTGCTGAAGAACATGCTGAAACAGTTGAAGGATTACGTCATGAGAATAAAGCATTAAGTAATGAAATACGTGATCTTACTGATCAACTTGGTGAAGGTGGACGATCACAACATGAAATGCAAAAAATGATACGACGATTGGAAATTGAAAAAGAAGAATTACAACATGCACTTGATGAAGCAGAAGGTTTGAATCTATATGAATATTGATAATCATTTAAAATAAGCAAAGATGTATTAAATTATTAAAATAAATGTTAATCATATATCATTATTTAAATCAAAAAATATATATTAAATAATTGAAATAAATGTAAATCATATATCATTATTTAAGTCGAAAAATATATATTAAATAATTGAAGTAAACGTGAATCGTATATTATTATTAAT
>NW_018108789.1:1545-4830 GCF_000183805.2 Loa loa | reverse complement strand
TTAAATCATATATCATTATTTAAATCGAAAAATATATATTAAGTAATTGAAGTAAATGTAAATCGTATATTATTATTTAAATTAAAAAATATATATTAAATTATTAAAATAAATGTGAATCATATATCATTATTTAAATCGAAAAATATATATTAAATAATTAAAATAAATGTAAATAAAGTTAATTTACATGTTATAATTTATATTAAATAATTAAAATAATTGTAAATCATATATCATTATTTAAATCAAAAAATATATATTAAATAATTAAAATAAATGTAAATAAAATTTTTTCAATTCTTTCATTTTCTTCTTTTTTTTCTTTTAGGAGCATTAGAAGCGGAAGAAAGTAAAGTAATGCGTGCACAAGTGGAAGTTTCACAAATACGTTCAGAAATTGAGAAACGAATACAGGAGAAAGAAGAAGATTTTGAAAATACTCGACGTAATCATCAACGTGCATTAGAATCAATGCAAGCATCATTAGAAGCTGAATCAAAAAGCAAAAATGAACTTTTACGTATAAAGAAAAAGCTTGAATCTGATATTAATGAGCTTGAAATTGCACTTGATCATGCTAATAAAGCAAATGCTGATGCACAAAAGAATTTGAAACGTTGCACGGAACAAATTCGTGAAATTCAATTACAGGTTTCTTTTTTTTCTTTAATCAATTTAAAATTATATAAAATTAATGAAATGATTAAAATGTTATCATATTTTATCATATTATTAGCATATTTAAAATTATATATGCAAAAAAAAATTAATGGAATTGATCAAAATATTATCATATTTTTGGTAAGTTTATCATTTTATTTGTTAATAATTTAAAACAAAATTAGCCTAAGTTTTATATGAAATTAAATTAAAATTATTGGAATTGAATAAGGATTTTAGTATATTTTCCAGTATTTTCAAAAAAAAATTGTAAAAAAAAATTATTTAAAAGTATAGAAATAATTTGAATTTCAGTCAGAAAAAAAATGATTAAAACTAAATTTCGTATTAATAAATCTTGTAGAATTATAAGAACAATTCGAGTTTAAAAAAATGATTAAATTAAATTTTTATATTAATAAATTTTGCAGAATTGTAAAAATAATTTGAATTTGAAAAGAAAATAATAAAATTAAATTTTTATATTAATGAATTCTGCACAACTATAAAAATAATTTGAAATTTAAAAAAAGTAAATTAAATTTTTGTATTAATAGATTCTGCGGAACTATAGAAATAATTTGAATTTAAAAAGAAAATAATTAAATTTAAATTTTTATATCAATAAATTTTGCAGAATTGTAGAAATAATTTGAATTTAAAAGAAAAAAAACTAAAATTAAATGTTTGTATTAATAAATTTTGTATTTTTATATTAATAAATCCTACAAAACTATAGAAATAATTCGAATTTAAAAAAAAATTAATTAAATTAAATGTTTATATTAATAAATTTTGCTAGATCGAAGAAGAGCAACGACAACGTGATGAAATGAAGCAACATTATTATACTGCTGAAAAACGTGTACAAATTTTGGAAGCTGAAAAAGATGAAATTACCCAATCATTGGAACAAGCTGAACGAGCCAGACGACAATCTGAATTAGATGCTAGTGAAAGTCGTGATCAAGCTAATGAATTAAATATGCAAGTTAGTAATTTGAGTGCTGCAAAAAGGAAAACTGAAGGTGAATTACAGGTATGATTTTTTTTTTTATCATTTACAATTATCATTCATTTAGTTATTATTATAAAATTACAGGTAAAGAAAAAAAATTATATAATATTCATTATAAATTGTTAATTTGCTAATTTAATTGTTAGAATTATTTTCAGTAATTTTAAAAATTTATTTATGTATTGAAAGAAATTTTCTTTCTATTATTGTAATTTTTAAAGTTTCAATCATTTTTCTTTTCTTTTTTTTTTTTATTAAATCATTTCAATAAGTAATAAAAAGTTAGAATGATGACATTTATCAGTTGACATCATCTATTTCCGGATTCCGGATTAGATAAAATGTAATTTACAAATATAAATATAATTTGTATGAAAATTTAAAATTCCTTTCTATTATTGTGAATTTTAAAGTTTAATCTTTCTTTTTTTTTAAAAATCATTTCAATAAGTAATAAAGAGTTGGAATGATGACATCTAATAAATGTCATCATTCTAACTCTTTATTACTCATTGATTTTATCAGATGATATTTGACATTTATCAGTATGATATTCGACATTTATCAGTATGATATCAGCTATTTCCGGATTCCGGCTTAGATGAAATGTAATTTACAAATGTATATGAATTGTATGAAAATTTAAATTTTCTAGGCTATTCACGCAGATATGGATGAAACATTAAATGAATTTCGAGCATCAGAAGAACGAAGTAAGAGAGCAATTGCTGATGTTGAAAGGCTTGCCGAAGAATATCGTCAAGAACAGGAACATGGTTTACATATTGATCGTATGAGAAAAGGCCTTGAGGGACAAATTAAAGATATGCAAGTAAGTTTTTCTTTTTTTTCTCTCAAAAACAATTTAAAATGAAATTCAAAAAATTTCAATTATTTTTTTATTTTTTAAATTCCTTTTTCACATTTATTTTCTATTTTTTTCTTTTGTTTGAAATTTTGTTATTTTTAAAAATAAACAATATGAATGTAATGTTTAGATTTGTTTATTTTTAATGAATGATTTTAATTAATTAATATGTTTTTGAGTTTAAATATATCACAAAATACTTTGTTCCATTTTATTTTATTTTATTTCATTTTATTTTATTTTATTTTATTTTATTTTATTTTATTTATTATTTATTATTTATTACTTTTTATATAAGAATAAATTTTTTAAATTTCTTCTTCACATTTATTTTCCTTTCAATTTTTTTTTTTTGTTTTTTGTAAGAAATTTTGATGTTTTTAAAAATAAATAATGTAAATTTAATGTTTAAATTTATTTATTTTTAATAAATGATTTTAATTATTAAAATGTATTTGAGTTTAAACATGTCACAAAGTATTTTATTTTATTTATTTATTTATTCATTTGTTTTTTTCTTAAACAAGGTTAATTTTAAGTATTTCCAATTTGCATTAATAATTATTCATTTAAAAAATTGGTCATAAATTAATAAAAGTTAGTTAAATTAAAAATGATAGAAAGCAACTTTTAGTACAATTCAAAATAAAGTAGCCTGATGAAATTGTATTTTATGCTATATATATATATATACATATATATATATATATATATATATATATAATTATAATTAATT
>NW_018108789.1:0-955 GCF_000183805.2 Loa loa | reverse complement strand
ATAAGGAAGAATAATAATATTTACTGATAATGAAGATTAGTTAGAAAAATATGTAGGACCGTTTAGTGATAAGGAAAGATCTGAACAGTATCCTTAATTTGCAGAAAATATCATTTCAAATTTGGACAATATCTCGCATCAGAGAAGTTCATTAATTACTATTTTATATAAAAGAGTTATACATTTATTGTAGAATAATAAAATGTTACAAGGACAAATTTTTTTTTTATTTTCATCTCACATCTATCATTCAAATATAATATCATACATCCTGTTAATAATTCCATTGATAAAGATCAAATATATCATACATTATTTTGATTTTTGATTCCTAATGATAAAAATGATCAAAAATCAACAGATATTTTTTTTCTTTTTCTGATATATATATAATCATATAAGATATATGAAAAAAGATCATTTAAAATATATAATTTTCATTAGATAAATGCATTTTGTTTGTTTGTTTTTTTTTCTTTTAAGTTTTTAAATAATATTTTTATTTAAATAAGTAATTAAAGGAAATGAAAATAATTGTAATTTACAATTTTGTAGGAAGAGCTTGCAAATACAAATTTGCAAAAATATCGACAAATTCAACATCAATTAGAAGATGCGGAAGAACGTGCTGATAATGCGGAAAATTCCGTCACAAAAATGCGTTCAATGAGTCGAACAGCAATGTCAGTTGGACCAGGTGTTGGATTACAAGCAACACGTTCCGCTACCGTACTTCGTTCATCATCACGCAATCGAATTACCGACTATTAATTAGATGATTTGTAAATTTTTTTTCTCGCAAAAAAAAAAATACCAGTGAAAAATTATTTCTATCAGTATTGATTAATTTTAATTTAAAATATATGTGATGCATAGTTTCTCTTGAAATGATTATCATTTTTTTTTCTTCTCTCTCTCTCTCTCTTCTCCCCTGATATTATCATTGTGTTATTTT
>NW_018108788.1:24527-25412 GCF_000183805.2 Loa loa | reverse complement strand
AATGGTCATTTTTTTTTTTTTTATTTTCTTCTACCCTATTTTCAATTCAGTTTATCACCCCCCCCCATAAAAATGAGCATTTATTTCATTTTAACACATTGCCTTCTTTCTTGTTCCCTTTTCTCTGCTAACAATTTCATTCAATCAATCAATTGATCAATAATTTGTTATTTTTAATATATCACAAAATGATAACAATATTATCAATTTATTTTTTTAATTTTATGGAACTTCTTTTTTTTTTTTGAGTTAAACTAAATGATGATAAGATGATGGAATGAAATGAATTTAATTTAGGGATGAGAAATTCGATGAAAGGATTAACATTATTGATATTGTTAAATTTATTAAATATTTCTAATCAATGAATTATTTTTAGTTTTTGAAGTAGCAATTGAAAATTCTTATAAAGCAAATTTAAGAATTTGGCGAAAAAAAGAAGAAAAAAAAAAGAAAATTTCAACTCATTCTTCACTTGTCTTCCTTTTTCTTTTTTAGAATCATTTTTTAGAATCAAAAGGATTCTTTTTTAGAATCTTTTTTAGAATCATAAATTAAAGTTTTTATGAAAACAAATTTAAAAAATTTTAACAAAGAAAAAAAAGAAAGAAAATGAAAAGATTGACCAAAGATATCATTTGCATGAATATAATCAAAATTAAAAAATCATAATTATGAATTAATTATTTTTTGTTAATTTCGTTAAATTAATTTTTATAATTAAAAATAAAAACTGTTAATAAACTGAATTATTTTTATAATAAAACAAATGAAATTATAAGAATGTAAAAATGCCATTACTGTATAATGATAAATTTCATTTGTAAAATGTTACGTGTAAACAAAAATTTCTTTTTTTTTTTTTTGTTTTTCTTTTTTTTTTTT